>NW_007737955.1:0-338 GCF_000696425.1 Galeopterus variegatus | reverse complement strand
AGAAATGGTGTGGGAGAGAGCAGGACTCTCTTAGGAAGTGGTGGCTGAAGTGTCTCTTCCATGGACCCCTTCCCACGCACCCACACCCACTGCTCTGCTGGGAGAGTCTCCTTCTGTGTCGCGGGTTTCTTGGCAGGAGGCCCCAGAGCCATGACAGCAATGGTCATTGGAGTGATGTTCCTAAAGCACTTACCTGCCAGGCACCACAGTGCTGTATCTCTGAATTCTCCCAAAAACCCTGTGAGGGAGGTGTGATGACCCCATCTTACAGATGAGAAAACCGAGGCTCAGAGAAATAAAACAACTTGTCCCAAATTACAGTTTGAAAGAAGCAGATT
>NW_007737954.1:25391-48232 GCF_000696425.1 Galeopterus variegatus | reverse complement strand
ATTCAAAATGTCAAATAACCATGGGAAAAGAGGGAACTCAGATAAATGCACGCCAAGAAAAAAACCTGTCTTTGTGATATATGCCTACAGCCCACGCAGTTGTAGGTCCCAACATGGCTTCAGTCCTGCTCTCTCCGACAGTTGTCCAGGACACACATTGTTCCCTGACAGCCTTGCCATCCTGTGAAAGAGGATGAGGCAATTCAGCTCTTGCCTGAGAAGCGTCCTGAGCAGCCAGGGGCTTCCACTCGCACCCGATGGTGGGAGGCACCGTGGTGCGTGTCAGAGAAATGGCCCGTGTGGCTCAGACACCCTCACACAGTGGTGAGTCCCCATGGAGATCGGTGCCTGCTGGATGCCAGGAGTATACAGGGGACACAGAGCAGGCGGGACGTACTGGACACCAAGGCCTCAGTGAGGCCAGAGTCAACATTCAGCACAGCCACGGCCAATGCCTGAAGCGACCGTGTGGGGACTGGTTGTCTGGACTGGTCTGTGGATTTGCTTTTCCAGGCTCTGTGCTTTCTGTCCATTATCCCCTCCAGCCAAGTCTCCTTCCCAGAACCGACAGACTTCGAAGCGGTCTCCTGAAGAGGTCACGTCCTTCTCGGTCTTGCTTTCATCTTGCACGTGTCACGGCCACAGCCCTGAAGGACAATGTTGCAAGAGGGTTTGGAAGCTGAGTTAACGTGGTCGGTCCCTCCCCAGTCCGGGCCTCTCTGACTAGTCCTCCCACCCCCGACCTCCCCCGGCCGCTCCAAGCTCTGGTCGGTGTCATCCCCCGCCTCCTGCATCTTTTCATGGCGTTCCTGCCCCTGCCCCTAGCATGTCTACCCTCCACCTCCTGTCCACTCTCCAGTGCCCAAAGCCGGTCCAGCCTTCTCCCCACACCTGCCCAGGTGTCTCCGATCTACACGCAGTGCTCTCGCCTGCATGGCACCTGTGCTCTGGATTGCTCACCCAGCACTTAACTGTGAGTGCCTTCCCAGGCTGGACTGATCGTGTGTCCATTTGAATGTCTCCAGTGGGAAGGGGCACCAGGGAGCCCTAGACAAGCATCCACGTAGATTCTTTATCAGCTAATGGAAATCGCCTACCGAGCTTGCCCATACAAATCGTCCAGGTGAGGTTAACCCTCAGAGCTGAACATTCCCAAAGGCAGAGCCCCTGTCTGCTTCCTCTTTGAAACTCTCAGGGTATCTAATCTTGACTCAAGATTCAGTTGACTCTGCATATATTTTAATACTTACCAGCATTGATTTCCAAATTGATCTGAAACTCACCTTTGAGAACGTCCTCTTCAATAGGACAAATCCCATTTCAGATTCCTCCCCTAGGATTTCATCTGAAATCCGGGAATGACTATGATACTTACCTTACAGAGTTACAGAGCAGATCACGTAAACTCTGCATGTAAGGTACTTAGTAAAACACAGGCATGGCACAAAGTAATTCCTCCGTCAATGTAACTAGTATTATTAGTATCACTCCTGACTCCCGGCTGCCTTCCTGCCCAGTCTCTCTATTTCATATTTCCATGCAACTGAAGTTTGACTAAGCATCGTCTAAGCTAATACAAGGGCATGCATATATTAGAGATTTGGGTTGAATCATTCCTCCAGGAATGTTTAAAGATGAAAGTTTTGAGGGGATGTCAAATCTCTGAAAGCTGAGAGCTGCAAGAGCTATGAAGAGCACAGAGGGGTCTTTAAGGTGCTCAGAACACAACTGTTCTTTACTTAGTTTAAGGACATGCGCCTTTGGGTCTTTGACTTCCTGTAGATCATTTAGGCCGTGGTGATCTCCTTTCTCCAGATGTCACTTGAAATGTGGCGTCTTGTCTTCTGGACTTCCTGTCTTGAGGCAGCACGGCTTTGTCATTTTAAGCTGCATTTTGGCACCAGCTGGTCATTCTGCTTGCTCTGGGTGGAGCTATAGAATAAGAATATTGCTCTTCGATGGACAATTATCATTTTTCCAGATGCATTCAGCTGCATGACTATGTGGGGAAATTTGAGGGGAAGTTTGTGTTCAAAACAAGGACAGCTGTCTTGCTGTTGGAGTGGACATATGGCCTAGACATACGGACTGGGCAGGAGACTCAGGTCTGACTCATGTAGCTCAGAACTCTTCATTTCGTATTTGGAGGCAGACAGACACAGACGTAGGCATGTCTAAGAACTGACAAGTCTCCTTGACCAAGGGACGTGGTTACTGCTGTCGTCTTTCCTGCTGACTTGCTCTGGTCTCTCTAGCTCCTGGAGTACACACCTGCAAAGCTGAGGTCAGACCGCTCAGGTGTGACCTTCACCAAGGTCGATGTGTGGAGGGTCAGGTAAGACCAGGGACCTCGCGGAGAAAAGGGAACTGAGAAGATCTGACCACACGGGAATTCCTTTTCTTTTTCTTTTTACAAAATCATCTTTCTTGCTAGAATTGTTGCACTTGATTCTTGCTTTTCCCATGTACAGTTTAGTAAAGGAGGAAAAGGATCTGTATAAAATCCTGATTTTCACTGTCCTGGGCTCAGCCACAGCAGTTCTAATTGCTGGCTATGAAGGGCCAGCCAGCCCTGCCTGGGTCTCGAGCCCGATCCCAGCCAGGAGTAGAGAGGAAAGGACATAGATGGCCAGGCTCTTCCCAATGGCCGCGTTGGCTGCAGGGTTAGGCTTTGCAGCCTGTCCCCAAGTGTTTATTTACTGCAGATGATGGTGTCGTTCTGTGGCTGCTGATGACATTGCTGCTCCCTGCAGGGGGAGGAGGGGCAGGGGACAGGTGGGAGGGGTCGGCAGGCCCACCAGTGCCCAGGCAGCTGAGGTTTTGTGCCCCCTTTGACAGACCCCGCGGCATCTTTGGAGTAGCATGCAATACCGAGAACTTCTGGCTGCACTGGGAACACTGGGTTGGGGTATCCGGGCACAGGAAGAGCCTGCACTTTGGGGGCTTGCAAAGGACCTCGCCTGGGGAGGTGGTACTGGATGAATGGTGCATAATTCATCCGAAGCCGAAGGCAGCTGGAGCTCGCTCCCGGGTGAGAATGCTGGCGATAGTTAATAACCAGCCAAACCCCAGCGGATGACACCATCTGCGGCTGAGCTGATGAATTAAAGTCTGCACGGTCGTGGCAGGAGCTGGGGAGAATATTCTGCAAATGAGGCGGATAGGGACGTGTGCTAAGGGAACAGGCTTCCCTGTTGTCATCGGGCCACTCTCAGAGGCATTCCAGTGCAAGCCTGCTCGGCGGCCGCAGGCTGCAGTACCAAGCACAGGACGGCACAAGCTGTGGGCACTGGGTCCTCTCGGGACACAGCTGCCAGTAAGGAAATGTCTTTCCTCCCTGGGCCTGAAATGTCACGACTGGGGTGGGGTCCTGATTTTGCCTCGTAAAAGCGACATGATTTTGGAAGAGACTGCTTAACTTCTCTGGGCTTTGTTTTTATTATTTCCGTGATCAGGATAATTAGTAATGCCTGCCCCACAGGATTGTTGGGAGATTAAAATGAGATAATGTGCATGAAATAATCAAATATGATTTAGTTTCAAAAAAACAGCTTCTGATTTTTAGGCCAAATGGGGGATCTTGTGTAAGGACCCTGAGGGATCTCATATAAGCTAACAGAAGGAAGGGGTGCAGCCATGCCCCTCATGTTAGGGAATAATATAAAATGTAATTGAACGATTTCCAGGAGCTCCTAGAGCCAGGCTTGAATGCTGCCAGTTTCTCTTGGGTCCTTACCTCTCTGCTTGGAGGTTTCATCTCTTTCCTGGGGATTAACTTCCTCCACACATGAGAGATCAGAGCTGATGACAACCCTGGACCCCCACATCTGCTGTTTCACTGCCAAAGAGAACTGATTTTCTCTGCTCTCCAAAATCTCAGGGAAGGCCCCTGATTGGCCCATTTTTGGCCAGGTGACCAATCAACTGGGGCCCGGGGATGGGTCTGTAGGTTATGGCTGATCCTGGTGGAACCACATCGTGGAGTCAGGGGAAGAAAGTATCCCAGGAGATGGAGTAATGTTTTCAGAGGGTGGTGGGCAGACAGGCGGCAGAGGCCCCTCCAGAGTGTAGTGCATCATAAAGGGCACTTCAGGCGTGAAGTTTCGGCAGCACACTCCGTGTAGAGTTCTGGGTGCCAGAGCCCACCTCCATGTCACGGTCCTAGGAAAGACCCTGTTCTCTGCACTTTTGGATTCCTGCCCTGAAGCAGGAGTTTTCCACTTTCTGAGCATGAGTTGGAAAGAACCAGAAGGAAATCTGTACTCTGAAGGTCAATTAGAGTTTGGACCGACACACTGAACTGAACGACAGTCAGAACAGATTCGAGGTCTGTGCTTAAATGGGAAGAGAATTAGCTTGTTGGAACAGACCACTCTGCGGCAGGGCAGAGTGCTGAGAGACCCCAGCCTCAATTATTTAAAACTGGAAACTTTGTGGTTTGCAGTCCGGGGCTGCCGTTTCCCTTCCTGGAGCTTTATCTACCACAAGACAAATGGTCTGTCTTGCAAGTGGAGTGACGAGGTGCTGGGGCCACTGCGGTGGGCAGGGCGGGCTGGGCAAGGATGTCTCTGACTTTAATTAAGGCCTTGGGAGCTGGCGGCCTCCATCCACAGCACGTGGGGACTCTGCGTTTCCCCCCCTTTCACTTGTCAGCTGGCGGGGACAGAGTTTCTCTGAGCATCTGCCCTGCAGATCGCCTTCTGGGTTGGCAGCCCCAGAGCCCAGCAGTAGCTACCCTGACGAGGCCACATAAACTTTTCCTTCATCCCCCTGATTATGCTTGGCATTTCCTGGCAATGAGTCCTTCATACCTGAAGAGCTGGCTGGGGAGGGCAAAGGGGTAATGCTTAGAATGCTAATCCCTTCCTCATGTGCACTGATATCTTGATACCACAACTGAGTGATTGCTTCCAAAGGCCAAAAGCTGAATTAAAATCCACGCTCGTGCTGATCCAGTGCTCATTCATCCAGAAAAACACTGAGCACAAACGTGTACTTTGCAGATGCTGGCAGAGGGTGCACAACGATGGGGTTTCTGATGATTTTTCAATTCTGACAATTCTGCCTATGGAGGACCTCGATAGAACTTGGCCACTTGTAGGACATTGGTCAGCACTTTGCAGTGAGCGGCTCCGTCATTATGCCAGCTGATACCTGCCGTCAGCTTCTACAGACAGCAGCAGGTGGGATTCCTGCCCAGGAGGGGCGAGCCACCATGACTTTGACACCTGTCCAGTAGGAAGTGGACCGAGGCAGGGATCGAGAATTTCAGGCACTTGTCCCCACCCAACCCACCCACCTGGGAAAAAGGCTGTCCTTGGAAGTCTATCCGGACTCTCCCTGACTTTACGTGACCATTGAAGAGAAGGAGAGACGTGGGCACGTGAGAGGCTGGGAGAGGCAGCAGCCAGACTTGGCTAAAATAAGAGACATGGGGAGCACGGGGCAGGGCTCCGGGCATGAGACATATGAGGAGCCACCACAGCACAGGGAGCTGAGAGGCCCATGCTTGGGGACCAGGCAGGTGGCTGTCACTCTGACACCACTACAGGTCTAACACTCCTGCTACCCACAGCCTTCCAAAATTGTCACTTTTCTGCTCTGTGACTCAGCTCTCCTCTCTGCAACTTGGTCTGCTGATTACTCTGGACCTTGGCCTGAAGTTTCAAAGTTCTCCAGGTGGCAGGCACCCCAGGCAAGACCATCAATGTCACTTATCTGCAGTTTCCTGTCTGCGGATGCCTGAGGAATAATGGATCACTCTAAAAAGAATCACTGGGTTCATCTCAAATTGGGGTTGTCTATGTTAAAATGGAAGTTGTAAGTGGGATTGAAGGACTATGCATTTTGTTTTTAAAATTCAAATAGGAATCGTGAAACTCAGAAGACGTGATGATGGTTAGGAGAGGAGGCTCTGGCACAAGCACACGTGGGTGAGAAATTTCCTAAGAGCAGAAAGTGAGAGACGAGACAGACAGAAAGCAACGGTGTTGCATCCCCACGTCAGAACGTCATGGCCAACTGTGTTTCTCATCATGAAGGTGCAAGGTGAGATTTGCAGGGCCTGGGACAAAAGGAGGGGCTGTAAACCACGTGTCAACAAGTTTACAATTTTTAAACGAAGCTAACAAAGTGATAAGTAAAATAAGTTCCCCCTCCTACCTGACAAGGATTCTTGCACAGTGACCTGGAGTTAGAAGGAAACGTAAGCATGACCTCAGATCAGGCAATGGTTTCTCAGGTACGGCACCAAAATCACAAACAACAAAAGAACGACTAGATCCATTGGACATTATCGAAATGAACGCTTTTGTGCTTTGAAATAGAGCCTCCAAAAAATAAAAAGACAATTCACAGAATGGGAAAAAATATTTGACGATCACATGTCTAGTGTCCATTCTATATACAAACTCCTACAACTCGACAATGAAAAGATAACCCAATTTTTTAAATGGGCAAAGGGTTGGAATAGATATTCCTACAAGACATGCAAATGACCAAACGCACATCACATGATATCCCACATCATTAGTCATTAAGGAAATGCAAACGAAACCACAACGAGGCAGCGCCGCGTGTCCAGCACGACAGTTCCAACCGAAATGACAGCCAGTAGCCAGTGCTGGGCAGGAGGCAGGGAAATCGGACCCCGCGTGCACGGCTGGAGGCAGGACAAAGTGGTACGGCCACTTTGGAAAGAGCCTGGCATTTCTTCAAAAGTTGAACTTGGCGTTACCATGGGATCCAGCAGCTCTGCTCCTAGGTGTATGCCCAAGAGAATTGAAAGTACACAGCCACACGAGTGCTCGCAGCAGCATCAGCCATAATTGCCCCAAAGTGGAAATACCCCAAGTGTCCATCAATCGATTGATGGATAAACACAATGTGATCCAATGGGATATCGTTCTGCCACTATTGAAGCCACTGTTGGAGCACTGACACATATCACAACGTGCATGGATTCTGAAACGTTATGCAAAGTGAAAGGAGATAGAAGCAAGACTACACATTGTGTGATTCCATTAATACAAAACGTCCCGATCGGGCCAATCCACAGAGACAGAAAGTTGCCAGGAAGTGACTCCTAATGAGTGTGGGATTTCCTCTGGGGTTGATGAAATGTTCTGGAATTAGGTGACGATTATGGTTGTACAACCTTCTGCGTATACTAAAAGCTATTGAATTGTACACTTTAAAAGGGTGAATTTTATGACGTGTGAATTGTCTCAATTACAAAGTGACCTGGAAGGCTGGGTTCAAATTTAGAATTTTCATCCCCTCCTTGCCCCCGACCACCAACCCACTTCTCTTCCCCCACGGCTCTTCCCACATCCCAGGTGTGCTCATGTGCACCTGGGTGAATGCCCTGCCCACGTGGCCTGGCTCTGTCCACGTCACCAAAAGCAGCTACGGCTTGGCCCTCTCCGACCTAGAGGTGGGCATGCCAGCTGCAGCAGAACCTGCCCAGGGGTGTCCACGAGGCCCAGGCAGCCCCTAACAGTGGGCTCGGGCCATTCCAGCAGGGGGTTCTGGCATCGCTCCCTGGAGTGCGCTGGGTGGGGGGTGGTCATGGGGCCCAGGCAGGCAGAACTCTCTGTCCTGCAGACTCTTTCCCCACCATGCAGAGGGCACCGCTGGAGAAGGGCCTGGGTGTCGGTGCATTGGTTAATAATAACATGGTGGCAAGAGAAATAGGTGACGGGTAGTTTTCAAAACCTATGGAGCAGGGAGGGCAGCCATCCTCCAGGAGAGCCCACCACTGTGATGTCCAGAGGACAGAGCAAACCCCCTCCTGAGGAACCAGAGGAAGGGAGCAAAATCCCTCACAGATGAACTGGGACGCCTCCTCTTGCCCTTACAGAATCCAACCTGCTGCCTGATAAAAGGCCCAGATGGCAGCCAATGTCCCCGGGAGAGAGAGGAACTGCTGGAAAGAACGAGATTGGGGTCGGAGGCAAGACACCCCTATCAATACAGCCACACGCTCAGAGCGGGAGCGATCGCAGGCTTTCATTGTGAGCAGAGCACTCAGGGAGGGGGCCATCAGAGCCACCTCCTGTCCAAGCAACTACTTCCTCCCGCTCGTGCAGAGTGAGGCTGGAGGCAGGGTAAGTGTGGGCCGTGGCACGCCCCCATGGAACGGGAGGAGCAGTGCTGGGCCTGGGAGGGGCTGGGGACAGCCAGCACAGCCCGTGGGGAGGACGGCCCGTGCCTTTCCTCTGCCTCTGTCTACCTTCGCAGTGGCCGAGCTGGCCAGAAGAGAGCAGCTAAATGACCCTCAGGGGGTTGTCTTTGGCTCCAGAGCTCAGAGGAACAGCCTGGAAATGCATCAAACTCCTGGGAGGTGCTGGCTGCACCTCGTCAGGTCAATGTTCTGCTTGTCTCCAGCCCGGCGATAGGGCCTCCATTCCGGTGACGGTGTCATCTCCATCCTGGTGGTGGGGTCTGTATCCTGGTGATGGGGTCTCCATCCCGGTCATGGGATCTCCATCCCGGTCATGGGATCTCCATCCCAGTGGTGGGGTCTCCATCTCAGTGGTGGGATCTATATCCCACTGGTGGGATCTGCCCTTGACATGATGATTTCCAGGATGCAATTGAGCGCCTGACTAACCTCAGTTTGAATTCCAGCCTGGACATTTAGTTTCAGTCCCCTCATCCTTAAAGATGGGAGCTTTACATGGGATTCCGTATGTGAATCTCTCAAGCACAACCCCTGGGACTCATTTAACACTGGGAAATTGATGACAAGCATGACTGATTGGGCACCTGGACAAGGCAGGGTCAGCCCTTGTGGACGGCCACAACAGGGGGGGAAGGGCCCACGGGCTTCCCAAGTCTCATCCCCTGGAGATGCGCTGGCCGTGATTATTGATTGACAGAGAAGTTTACTTTTCAAAGGAAAAACCTATCCTTCCTTTAACTCAGCCCAAATTGATACTATGAATAAGATTCTGGGGGAGGGGAGATGGATTTTAAAATATCTACTTCGGAGAGTGGTGAGTGGTTCCAAGTGTTCGTTTCCTAATAAGGAGCTAAAAGTCTAATCACTTGATGAGTTCGGGAAATACTTGGTGGTGGTGGAGTTGGTGGGCGGTGTGGGGGGGGCGTGTACTGTATATTTATTGCTTCGAAAAAGTTCTTCTCAAAGTATTTTTGCCTTTAAGGCTTTATCAAGCCCTCTCATCCCTCCCCACCTTCCACGGTTAGCTCTGGAAGTGTCACAGCTCAGTTCTGGGGTGCCCACTGCACCAGCTGCCCCTCGCCTGCACCTGCCCCACCCCCTATGCACATATAGACATGACAGTAGAAAGGTAAGGTGATCTCGGGTTTTCTGGCTATGGTGCCTTGTGTGGGGCAGAAACTGAGGAATGCAAGGCAGAGATGAACCCACATTCAGCTTCCCCACTAAATCTCAGAAAGAGGTGTCCCCCTGCCTTCCAGATCGGCTGCTCTTGACCTTTCTGGGTCCACATGGGGCAAAGACGCCCACAGCTAGGGATGGGACTGGGGAGGACACTGCAAAATTCAGTATTTCAGATGGTTCACCACCTCGCGATTATTTCTAAACAGCCATCTCCCCTCCCAACTGTGGGCCAAGTGCTATTTTCGTAGCACTTTGTGTGAAACAGGAATGATGAATTGTGTGGAGCCTGGGACCTGAAATAGAGAAAGACGATGCAGGTAAAGCGAGGCTGCTGTGATTTATGGAGCTTCCTTATGCGTTTTGTCTCCTTGCGACGATCTTCCAACTTTATCTCACTCCTCTTGAAGAATCTCTCTCCCTCCCAGCCTGCAGACTGTCTTTTTCCCTTTCCAAAGTTTGCTTTACAATAAGTGACTTTCCCTCCATGGCATGCTCTTAACAAGCCCGTGGAGAGCCATTCAACCAGGTTTCTCCAGCACTCCCATGGGTCAAACACTGTGGAGGAATCAAAGATGAGCCCCCCACTGTCCCAGGGCCCAGGAGTCCCCCCCCAGAGGTGGTGACACAGTCTTCCAGGAGTGGCACAGCCATGGATTCACAGTGGGTCCAAAGTTCCCCATCCCTGCCCTAACAGGAGGACTGAGGTGGGGCAGGTGCTGGGCCAGACTTTTGGAGCACCCATCAGAGTGGCTGGGGCAAGTTGTCCTTTCCTGGTAGGGGACCCTCAGCCCAGCACCTAGTAAAGGGTTTTCAGAAAGTGGGAATGTGGCTCTGGAAGTGAGGCTGCCTGGGTTGGAATCCTGCCTCTGCCACATTCCACATGGGTGTCCTGGGGCAATTGACTGAACCTCTCCAAACTCCAGATTTGTCCTCAATAGATGAGAACATTCACAGCAGCACCATCTCACAGGCTAGTTGTGAGAGGTATTGGAAATACCTACGTCAAGTGCTTCACAAAACTCGCTGCTGTAACACCACCACCAACGACAATGCTTTAATAACAGTAGTAATAACTGAAGCCCAGTCCAGGATGGTTAGTGCTCAAGAATGAGACATTCCAGGAGGAAAGCACTTCAGAAGCTGGGACAGCGGAGCAGCCTGAGCCCTGGGAGGAAAGCGACCAACTGGACTCGGGTGAGAAGCCCAGGCACCGGCTGACCGACATTGTGCAGACACGGGGGTTCTATTCCCGCACGGATTGTGACAGGGGACAGGCCCTGAGCATGTGGGTGCAGGATGAGCTCTCAAGCCTGTGGCCTGGGCAGAAGGACCAGCCAGCCAGCCGGCCGGCCCCTCATAGGCCTGGAGCAGGGAGAACACATGGCTGCTCTGAGCACAGAGGCACTGCCGAGAAGGATGCGGTGTCTCAGGCCAAGGCTGACGGTCTGCAGACCCTGGGCCAGGCACTTGCTGAGAGAAGCTGTGTCTGCAGCATCCGGTGGCATCGCGGTGGCTAGGGAGGGCAAGGCTGCAGCACGCAGGGGTTTATCACAGTCAGCAAAGGCTCCCAGAGAAGGCCCTGCTCCCATGAAGGTCACGTTCCATGGGGAAGACAGAAACCATGTATGTGAAGTCACCATGCACGAGAGACCGCCAGGCTGTGTCCCTCACGAGAAGCCAAGGTGTATTAGACTCGTGAGCTGATGACAGTGGGACGGGCTCCCAGCGTGGTGAGTGTGGCCGCCAGGGGTCCCGGACGGCTCTGCCATTTGCCAGTGGTGGGACCTGCGATGGGTCCTCAGCTCTCTTTTCTTTTGTTCCCTTGTCTATAAAATCGGGAGGGCAATGGTAGCCACATCGTTTTTAAAAGGAGTCGATGTGAAGGTAACATGCTTGACACCAGCACCGTCACTGTCATTCCTGAAGCCAATTAGACAAGGGAGGCCCGCTTCCTCCCTGCAACCAAACATGCATGTTTTTCATGATTATTTACTGGAAAATATCGATTATGGTGCCCCTAGTCTATGACTGTCACTGCCCTGGGGTCTAGGGGTGCACTAGAGAGAGGGCACTGGCCTGGGCGAGCATGCCGAGGGGAGACAGACGCACACAGTGACAGGCAACGGCCAGTCCTCTGCACAAGAGCAGAGACAGGGAGGCCATACGGAGAGAGACGGCAGTGGCCCCTGCAAGAGAAGACGCAGGGAGTGTCCAGGCTGCGCTGGTGGCTGAGGGGAAAGCCTTCAGGGCAGAGCCCTTGAGGTGGGGACACGGTCGAGGCAGAGCCGGGAGGGCTGTGGAGCTGCTGCAGGGACAGAGAGGGTGGGAGATGGGTCAGAGAGGTGGCCTGGCCATGTCCATCTTCATGCTCAAGTCCACAGAAGCCACTGAGGGTTTTGAACAGAGGAGCCACGAGCCGGCTCTGCACGCATCCCTCGGGCATGTGGGTGTGAGGGAAACAGGCTGGGGGAGCACAGATAAACCAGGGAGCCCACTGGCAAGATGCAGGGTGACTCTGGTCACCGGGGTGGTGGCAAGGCGAGGCTAGATCCGGGATATTCTTAGAGGGAAGAGTTGACAGGAAGTGTTGATAGATGCAAGCAAAGCAGCCTGGAGGGAGACATGGCTCCACAGCGCAGCGTGCCAACCAGGACTGCTGTGCGGGGAAGGGGAGCTTGAAGACCTTCAGGTACATTGGGTACACGGTCACCCAAATCAGGGATTTGTTTTTCCCAATTGGAAAGATGTGACTGTAGCTTCTTGAGGGGAAATACGAGGAGAGGAGGGGTGCTGGGGCCCTGGGGCTCGTGGTCAAACGGTTCTGTGCAGGGCGTGCAGAGCTGCAGGGCTCACTCGTGCAGCTTCCACAGGGGTCACAGTGCATGGACAGGTGACATCATGCACCCGGGGGATTTGGGTTCTGGTGGAAGTTTGCATGGAGACGGAGAACAGGAGAGCCCCGGGACAGAGCCCTGGGCCTCCCAGCACTCAGAGAGCAGGAAAGGGAGAGGAATCCAGGACAACGAGGGCAAGACGGAGTAGCCGGAAGGAGGAGGAAATCAGAGAAGGTGGAACGTTGCAGAAAAGGACGAGGCGCCGAGCTTGTCAGCGGTGGCCGACGGGTGGAGTCACAGGAGGACCAAGCGTTGACCCTGGACATGAGCATGTGATGAGCATGGCTGACCTTGGCCGTGATTTCAGGGCACTGCTGGGGACAACACCCTCCTAAGAGTGGGTTCAAATGAGAACGGCAGACAGGGACAAGAGAGCTTTGGCGAGGAAGGGCGTGCTCTGTAAGCACAGGGACACAGTGGCAGGGTGAGGACGGGAAGGCACAGCAGACGGGCAGCTCTGACGCAGGAGACGGTGGGGTCCCATGCTGGTGCCCATGCTGGGGTCTGGCTTCCCTGGGGCAGGTGCAGCTCACACCTGCAGCAGCAGGGTGCCAGGTGGGGGGTGCCAGGCAGGGGCCGTGGGCAGAGGCGGGTGAACAGCGACGTGGCTGTAGCGTAGGCTTTCTTCCAGTTGCTTCTACGTTCTCAGTGAGTAGGAAGCGAGGCCACCGGCTGAGAATAGACGGGGCCAGAGTGTTAGTTTCGAGAGAGGAGCAGAGGGCCCCAGGGGCTGAGATGGTGGAGGGAGGGAGGGCAGCTGATCGGTCCTGAGGGACCCACTTAGATCGCTCGTCATCAACTCAAGCTGATGCCAGGTGACCCAGCTGTCCTGCAATTCTGGCCCCAGTCAACTGCTCAGTGTGACTCAGAGACAGAGCAGACTGTGGAGGGCGTGTGCACAGGAGTGATTGAAGTGACGGGCCGTGCGCTGAGAAGGAAGGAAAGTGGGGACGCGAAGGGGCTCGAGGCAGCGGGGCTAGGTCGGCTGTCCCAGCAGGAAAAGACCTGTGGGGTTCAGGGTAGGAGAGGGGGCAGCTGGGAAGGGAGGTGGCAGCAGACATTGTAATGCTTGCAGGGGATGTTCTGGAGCTGCTGTGGGTGACGGCCGGCCGTGCAGGGGTGGCTGGGGCGGCTGGAGGACAAGGTCACTGGCAAGGGTGAGAATGTGGGATGAAGTGTGTGGCTTTGAAATCCCCAGGAACGATGACAGAGTGCTGAGGCAGGGGGCAGTGAGCCGGCGTCCACCCTCTGATGAATGAGGCCAAGGGTCTGCAGAGGATGACAGCTGAACCAGGCGAGCCGGGGCTTTTATGGAACGGGGAGAGTCAGTGCTAATGCACGACGAGGGGGTCCCTGCCCGGGCCACCGTAGCAGGAAAGCTGCGGAGAGCAGCCAGGCTGGAGAGTCGCGGGGATGCAGGGCCCCGGGAGAAGGCCACAGTGTTGCTTCACAAAAAGATGGAGGGACAGTCCCCAGCACTGGGTTTGGGTGTCCGAAGCCCATTTGGGACAGCCACTGTGGTCCTCAGGCACAGGTGGGTGGCCAACTCCAGCTTTATCCTCCTTCCAGGCACTGGTCCCTCTACAGAGTGGAGAGAAAAGATCTGGGTGCAGAGGAAGGGCGCACGGTGGCCCTACCAGGAGAAGGAGCAGCTGTGTAAGCCCCCCTCGATGCAGGGACAGGCTGTCCTATTGGGATAGCTGGAGCTCCACCAGCTCAGCAGAGACTTGCCCAGAGGTAGGACAAGCTGGGCTAAGTCAGGAAAGAGCCATTAGACCCCCGGTGCCCCTGCCTGGGGACCCCCAGAGCCACCCCAAGAGCTGGGGTGCTGCCTGACACCCACAGACGCTCTTACCTCGTTAAAGGAGCAGAACCGGCTTCCGGCTTCCCCGTCCCATGGGCACTGTCACTCCCCGCCTGCACATCGGAAACAGCAATGAATTAAGAAGAAAAGATTAATGCTGTTGGCCTGCTGTATTTATATACTCAACTTCCATAGAAACCCAGCAGGTAGTAAATCAGCCAAAAACCATCTTTAATAACTCCTAGTAAAACCCAATTTACTCACCTGCCAACCGTGGAAAAGTTGATTGCTTTGTCAGGGGAACCCCATTCGTTGCAGACCATTGTAACTGCCCTGCACATAAGAAACACGTTCCTCTTTTTTGGATGGGGCGATGCATTGAAAATGAGCCATAAAATAGCCTGGGAGCAGCGTGCCTGCTGTTAATAATAGCGCTGGATTACTTTGTCATGTCCTCCTGATCTGTCTACCTGGTAGCTGGCTTGCTGCTCAGTTTTTAACAAGAGCTCTTACAGGGCAGAGAGGAGGTGAGTCACCATCAATGCCTTTCCTTCCTGGCTGTTTAAAACAAGTCACTTGGTTTTAGCCATTGAGGAAGATATCAGCTTTCTGAAGGTCACCTTGTCATTTAGTAATTGTGCTGTTAGGTTTACTGGGGACCTGTCTATATCATGACCTTGGGCTCGGTGACCGGATCTTCAGGAGGAGGTGTCAGCTCATTGATCTCAGCTCTCCGTTGTCTGTCTAGCATCTTCTCCAGCTTTGCCCCCTTTCATCAATAAGCTGCTCGTTCCTGAGAAAATTCCCAATGCGCTCCAGCTGCTCCCTGGATCCAAGCTCACTTTGATGCAAGAAGTCTGAACCCGGAGAGCTGATCACCGTAGAGGAAGCAAAGGACATTGTTTTCTGGATAATTTAGCGCCTGCTTTTCTGCCTCTTGCATCTTTGTCTTTGATCTATAAGCAGCCATCGTTCCGAGGGGAGGGAGATGCTTTCTGCTTCTGATCTGAGTCGCACAGCTGGTATAACTTAAAAGTTCCCACACTGCTTCGGTGACAAAGAATTTGAAAACTTGCAAAGGAAAGAATCCAGGATCCAGGGCTGCAATGAGAGGAAAGGAATTCAGAATCTGCTTTCAACTCCGTAGCTAGTGCCAGTGGCCCAGGATCCGGACCTGTCCCTTGGGCTGTGAATTAATGTCAAGGCGGAGCTTGAGTTCACGTCTGCAAATAGGCAACAACTTATCATTAATTCACTAATTAGGGTTATCCACGTTTGTTTGTTGTGGACTAGGCTCATTTCCCTGGCTGAATGAAGTCTCCTTAGAATTTTTCACAGTTGTAAACAAGAGGGTGTGAATTGTACAGACCTCACTATTAATAGTAGGAGCAAAGTTTCACTCAGTATCTTTTTTTAACAGATAACAGTTCTTTGCAGGAACTAATGGAGTGCAATATTTCTCAGATTTAGGGTGGGCAGATGCATTCTCAGGGAGCAGAATGTTTGAGAATGGGTTGCTGTTGTTTTTCATTTTGTATGACCATCTTGCTAATATTATAAAAAACTGATATATGTATATTCCGAGATCATCAGCTCGTAACTACAGCTGTTTTCTGTGTTTCCATTAAGTGTGCAGTTTATATACGAGCATCAAATACAAGTGTTTTTAACTCTGCACCAGGTACCATTCCATGTATTTTAGAATGTATATCCTCATATTATCTTTACAGCAATCCTATGAGGTGAATTCTATCGTCACCTGCATTTTGCAGATGAAGAAAAGACGTGGAAACGTCAGGGACATGCACCGTTTTATGCAACTGGTATGTGCTGGAATTGGGACCCAGCTAGGCAGCTTGGCTTCAATTTCAGTAACTCCTAACCACAGTTCTTTGGTATTTTGCTCCTCTGACTGGTGACTGGTAGCACTTCACTTCCAATGTGGTGTTACTCAAACTGGGCTTTCCCCAAACCAGGAGATTTGTGGGTGTATATTCAAGAAATATCGAAGATTATTTTTCTCAAAATAAATCTGTACATTCCTTAAATTTGCAAAAGCATAGGCTTTGGAGTAATATTATTTTAAGTTCAAATCTAGAATAGGCTGTTACTAGTTTGGTGATTGTTATGGATTGAATGTCCCCCCAAAACTCATTAGAAACTTAATCCCCACTACAAGAGTGTTAATAAGGAAACCCTATTTTGGTAATTGGAAGGTGGGGCCTCTGAGGGTTGACTAGATTGTGAGGACTGTGCCCACATGAATGGATTAATTCATTGATGGCTTGACAGGTGGTCATGGGCATGGTTCTGATGGCTTTATAAGGAGGGTCAGTGAACGACTTAGCTCTCTTGCTCTGCCAGTTACCATGTGACACCCTGTGTCCCTGTAGAGTCACCCCCAAGAAAAAGGCCCTCAACAGCTGCATTCCCTGGTTTTGGGATTTCCCAGTCTCTGAAACTGTAAGAAATAAATTTTATTTTCTTATAAATTACACAGTTTTGGGTGTTCTGTTATAATACAGTGATGCAAGGGGAATTTCTTTCCTGACTCTGTTATACTGGGTATTGGTCTCCCTCGTGGGGTTACCATCAGAATCCAATGAAACTCACGTGTAAACTCCTTGGCATACCATGTTCAGTGAGGCGGCCCCCTCTTTCTCCCACTCCCCCATCCACTATCTGACTTTTGTCATCTGGGTACAAAGTCTGTGCTAACCAGGTGCCTAAGCTGGTATGACTACACAGAGGAATGCAATCATTAGATTCACTAATTCCTGCTCTCTGTCTGAGGGATGGACCATTTACATGGAGGTAGGAACATTTGGTGCATTGATCAGATCATTCAAAACATACAGTTGTTTGCAGACAGTTGTAAAGACACAGTGAGGCTCAAGACAGGAGGAAAGGTAAAATATCATAGTCTTCTCAGAGACAAGGAACAATTCTAATTCTGATTCTGCCATAAAATTGTGGTGTGTTCTTGGACCAGTCTCGGCCTCCATTTTTAATTTTAGAATGAGAGATTTTTAGTAGATTGGTGATTTTAAAGTTTTATAGACACAGAACTCATTCATCAATAAAACTTATACCCCAAGAAGCAGATTAGCTCCATGAAGCTTGACAACGTTGAGCAATTCCCAGTGGCTCTCTGGGACCTAACGTGGAGAAGGATTCTATAGCAAGAGAGAAATCCGTGATTGATCAGCACTGTGTGCCAGGGGAACAAAGTCCAGACAAACCTCACGATGAATAGCATTCTGGCCGGGAGACAAACATGATAAACAGGTAAAGGGGAGCATTTCAGGCTCCATCAGGCAGAGATGCTTGGTCCGGGTTTACTCTCTTCTGCAAACCACCGTACTATATGATCTTAAAATTCCTCCTAGCTTGTCTTAGTCTCTATGTTTCCAAATCTTGGAGGTAACATACTGAAAAAGCTATCTAATTGTTAAGGCTGTGAGAAGAATTTGATGCTTAATTACTAAAATTTTCCCAACCAAACTCAGCAGGTAAAGTGAGACTAATATCCTTCTCATTGGAACATTAGGCCCAGCCACTACAATGACATTTTTGCCTGAAGCCTCCTGTTAATGGAGAGGCAAGAAATAAATTAGGTTTTCAGAGAACAGGGGTTAGTACCAGACTATTGTATTTCGCCATAGAATGTTTAGTCTTCTCTTGGAGACACCTGCTTCATGTAATTTACTGTCCTGTGGGATGTTTTAAGAGGCTTTTTCTAAGGGATGAATCATGTGTCATTATATTGCTCCAAGAGCAAAAAAAAGGCCACAGCTCGGCAAGATGCTCAGCAGCTTTTACTGTGTTGAAGAGATTTGCCAAACTCAGCAATTTGGGGCAGTAGAAATTCATCATTGTGTTCATAAGGGGCCCCAGGACCAGCCAGCATGGGGAAACTGCCAGCAAATAAAGCCATGACCTTCATTACAGTCCTGAGGAGAGATTGCTTTTATGCCCACCAAGCCTCCCACTCATGGCATTCTCAGAACTCGGTACAAGTTCCTCACTCTGGGTACAAAACGTTTGTTTAAGAGATCTAGAAAGAGTTGAAGTGGAAGTAACCCCCAGAGCTACCCTCAGATAGCTGGGAATTGTATTTTAAGAGAAACAAAAGCTCACAGGTAAAGAACAGTTAGCAATGTACATGCACAGTTTATAAGCAGAGCTGAAACAATTTTAAAGAATGACACCTTTCTTATTAGGTTATTTCTAGTATTTATCTCCCTCAGAATAGCTTCAAGCCTATTAAACCACTCATCTGAGGTTTGCTAGCCCAGACAAATTTAATAATCTTATGAAAGTATCTGGAATCATAAGACATTAAAGTGTAAAAAAAGAAAGAGCCTAACATTGGTGGTGCCCCTCTTCCTGGAAATCTAATATCTTGGGCAAGTCACTCCAACAAAACTGGGATTCTAGCTCTTAACTATAAATGGAAGGTAAAAATGAATCATATGATTTAGGTCAGCATTTAAAAATGTTTAGATTACATAGTATTTACAAAAGGTACACAAATATATTGTGAACTTGAAGACTGAAAGTAGATGCACGATTTTTCAGTGATGTGTAAGTGCTTAGTGGTTAAGCACATATGAAAGCCGTCAGGGAAACCGAGCTTCTAGGTCATGCATCTGCACAACCGATGCGTTTGTGCTCTGTTGCCCAGTGGGTATGCTTGGCATCATTAGTCATGCTCAAATCAAAGACATAATGAAATGCGCTTTTATACCCCAGTGGGATGGATGGCTATAATAATTTTTTTAAAAAGGCAATAACGAATGCTGGTCCACATTTGAAGAAATCGGAATCCTCTAATGGTGCTGGTAGAATTGTACAATGGCACAGCTGCTGTGCAAAAGTCTGGTGGTTCTTCAAAAAGTTAGAGAAAGAGCTAGCATATGATGAACAATTTCAATTCTAGGTATACATCCAAGAGAAATAAAAAATACATGTCCATATATACATGAGTGCTCATAGCAGTGTTATTAATGATAGCCCCAAACTGGAAACAATCCAAAGGTCCATCAACTGAGGTACAGATAAATACAATGTGATATATCCATACAGTGCAATTTTATTTGGCAATAAAAAGAAATGAAGTTAAAAAGAAGAAAAAGACATGAAGTGCTGATACAAGTTATCAAATGGGTGAACCTTGAATATAACACACTAATGAAAGAAGCCAGTCAAAAAAGACTATAGATTGTATGATTCCATTTATATGAAACATCCAGAATAGGCAGATCCATAGAGATAAAAAGTAGAATAGTTATTGCCTAGGACTGGGGACCCTGAAGAGAAATGGAGGGTGGCAGCTATTGGGTACAGTGGTTTTTTGAAGGGGGGTTGATGAAAATATCCTAAAATTGTGCTGGTGGTTGCACAAGTCTGTGAATTTACTAAAAAACATTGAACGTGATTGAATTGTAAGGCATGTGAGTTTTATCTCTATAAAACTGCCAGCCAAGAATACTATACCCAGCAAGACTATCCTTCAGAAATGAAGGAGAAATAGTGTATTTCCCAGACAAACAAAAACTGTGAGTGTTTACCATCACGTGACCAGCCCTACAAGAACCCCTCAAGAGAGTCCTGTATCTAGAATCCAAAAAGCAATAATCACCACTGTGAATACATGAGAAAGAACAAATCCCACTGGTAGAGCAGATAAACAAATGAGAAGGAGAAAGAAACTATAAAAACCAACAAAACTGAAGACAAACAATAAAGGGAAAAGAAAGGAACAAAAGATATTTAAAACAACCATACGAAAACAATTTAATGAAAGTAGTTAGACAATGCCTTTCCATAACAACCCTAAATGTAAATGGATTGAACTCTCCACTCAAAAGGCATAGAGTGGCCAGATGGGTTAAAAAACTAGACCCAACTATATGCTGCCTACAGGAAACCCACCTCACTTGTGAAGAATCACACAGACTAATAGTAAAAGGATGGAAAAGATAAGCCTCACAAATGGAAACCAAAAATGAGCAGGGGTAGATATTCTTGTATTGAATAAAGTAGACTTTAAATAAAAAACTATAAAAAGAGACAAAGAAGGGCATTATATAATGATAAAGAGGACATCACAATCATTAAGTGTATATGCACCCAACATGGTACACCCACATGTATAAAGTAAGCACTATTACACCTAAAGAGAGAGATAGACCCCAATACCATAATAGTTGGGGACCTGAGCACTCCTCTCTAAACACTGGACAGATCATCTAGGCAACAAATCAACAGAGAAATACAAGATTTAAACTACACTTTAGACCAAATGGGTTTGGCAGACATCTAAAGAACATTTCAACCAACAACCACAGAATATACATTCTTCTCAATAGCACATGGAACATTCTCAAAGATAGACCACATATTAGTTCACAAACCAAGTCTCAACAATTTTAAAAAGTTGAAATCATTTCAAGCATTGTCTCAGACCAGATTGGATTAAAACTAAAAATCAGTAACAAGCAAAACTTTGGAAACTATGAAAATACATGGAAATTAAACAACATGCTCCTGAATGACCTATAAGTCAAAGAAGCAATTAAACAGGAAATCAAAGAGAAAAATAATGAAAATAAAGACACATCATACCAAAACCTATGGGGTATCTCAAAAGCAGTACTAAAAGGGAAGTTTATTGCAATAAGTGCTTGCATCAAAAGAATAGAAAGACTTCAATAAACAACCTAACACTACATCTCAAAGAAATGGAAGAACAATTCAATCCCAAAGTTAGAGGTGAAAAGAAACAATTAAAATCAGAGCAGAACTAAGTGAAATAGAGACCAAAAACATGACATAAAAGATTAATGAAACAAAAAGTTGGTGTTTTGAGAAGATAAACAAAATAGACATTAGCCAGACTATCTAAAAAAAGAGGAGAGAAGACCCAAATAAAAATCAGAGATGAAAAAGGAGACATCACAACTGTTACCACAGAAATGCAAGGAATCATTAGAGACTAGAATGAACAACTACATGCCAACAAATTTGAGAACCTGGAGGAAATGGATAAATTTCTGGACACATAGAAACTACGAAGACTGAACTGAGAAGAAATAGAAAAACTGAACAGACAAATCACAAGCAATGAGACTGAAGCAGTAATCAGAAGTCTTCCAACAAAGAAAAGCCCAGAACTGGACAGCTTCACTGCTGAATTCTACCAAGCCTCTAAAGAGGAATTAATAGCAATTATTTTTAAACTATTACCAAAAATTGAAATGGGGGCCATTCTCCCAAACTCATTCTATGAGGCCAGCATCACCTTGATGTCAAAATCAGACAAAGATGTAACTAAAAAGTAAAACCACAGGCCAATATCCTTGATGAACATAGATGTAGAAATGCTCAGCAAAATATTAGCAAACAGAATACAGCAGCACATCAAACAGATTATACATCACGATCAAGTGGGATTCATCCCAGGGATGCAAAGATGGTTCGGCATACACAAATCAATAAATGTGATACACCACATCAACAAAATCAAGAACAAAGACCATATAATAATCTCAATAGATGCAGGGGAGGCATTTGACAAAATTCAACATCCCTTCGTGATGGAAACTCTCAACAAATTGGGTATCTCAACACAATGAAAGCCATATATAACAAACCCACTGCCGACATCATCCTGAATGGGGAAAAAACTAAAGCTTTTCCTTTAGGAACATGAACAACACAAGGATGCCCACTCTCACCACTCCTTTTTAACATGGTATTGGGAGTACTTGCCAGAGCAATCAGACAAGAGAAAGAAACAAAGGGCATCCAAATAGGAAAAGACAGAGTCAAATGGTCCCTGTTTGCAGATGACTTGGTCCTATATATAGAAAACCTCAGACTCTACCAAAAAACTCTTAGAGCTGAGAAGCAAATTTAGTAATGTTGCAGGATACAAAATTAATATAGAAAAATCAGTAGCATTTTTATACTCCCAGCAATGAATTAGCAGAAAAAGAAATCAAGAAACCAAGCCCATTTACAATGACTACCAACAGAATAAAAGAGAACTACAAATCATTGCTGAAAGAAATTAAAGAGGACACCAAAAGATGGAAAAACGGTCCATGTTCATGCATTGGAAGAATCAACACAGTGAAAGTATCCATACTACAGAAGGCCGTCTACAGATTCAATGCAATCCCCATCAAGATACCGATGACATTCTTCACAGAAATAGAAAAACATTCCTGAGCAAATAAATTGTAGAGGGTTAGAAATCTTGATTCCTATTTGATTATTAGATAGGGTTTTTAGGTAACGCGTGCATGGGACAAAAGTCCTCAGATAGGAGGTGAGAGCCTACAGCTATGGGGCAAGAGCCCATCAAATCAATTCTAATCAAGTATACATTGATTCTCAGTTGATTTTTAATATAGAGTTTTTAGGTAATGCATGTATGGAACAAAAGTCCTCAGACAGGAAGCAAGAGCTTATAGCTAGGGGGGCAAGAGCCCACTGAATCAATTCTAATCAGTGTTTAGGTGAGGGATTATACACACTGATTGTTAACATAATGGGTTCATTGGAAGGTTTTGTGAAAAGGAAACTCACTCAGGTTGAAAGCCTTTGATGTGAACAAGAGAACTGAAACAGAATAAAGATTGTTCTGCGGGCAATAATCTTTAATACAACAAAGCATAAATGTTGGGAAAACTTGTGAGTTAAGATTTCTTTTTTTTTTTTTTTTGTCTTTTTTACTGACCGGTAATGGGATCGCAACCCTCGGTGT
>NW_007737954.1:15417-24391 GCF_000696425.1 Galeopterus variegatus | reverse complement strand
CCGCACCGCGCTCAGCCAGTGAGTGGGAACCGGTCTCCACATGGGATCTGAACCCTCGGCAAGAGCGCCGCCGCGCTCCCAAGCGCCGCACTCTACCGAGTGCGCCACCGGGCTGGCCCAATGAGTTAAGATTTCTAAGGACGTTTTGCTAGGTTAGTTAGTACGTGGGGGTTTTCCCACATTTTGCTCTACACTGTTTCTGTGAGTTTCTCAAGAAGTCAGGAACTTCCGTGACTGTCTTATCGTTTCTTTTGCGTGTTACTTAGCTTAGATGTATGACTTTTTTGTTGGTATATTGTTTAAACTATTTTGAACCATGCATGCTTGGATGAAGATTGTTACACAGACAATTTCTGTATGTTCTTCTTCTTATTGATTAACCATCTGTTCTTTTCCTGTAATTTCCTTGTCTTTTCAATAAAAATTGAAGCAGAAACTAACCTGGGGCTGTTACCCAGTCTCTGCTATCAGAGGAGTTGCTGAGATGCAGCCCCTTTGGGCTCTCATTGCATTTATGTTGCTTTGAGTCATCTTTTTCCGCCTCTGTTACGCAGCGAGAAGTGTAACATAAATAAATCAATAAATAAGGTCAAAGGCATTATACTCCCTGACTTCAAATTATATTACAAATCTATCATAACCAGAACAGCATGGTACCAATTTAAGAACAGACACATGGACCAATGGAACAGAACAGAGAACCTAGAAATCAACCCATGTGTTTACAGCCAATTGATCTTCAACAAAGACACCAAAAACATACAATGGGGAAAGGATTGCCTCTTTACTAAATGGTGCTGGAAAACTAGATATCCATATGCAGAAGAGTGAAATTAGACATGTACCTCTTGCCATAAACCGTGCATGTTCAGTTTTGCATAGCCAATCTAGTTTTCATTGCATGTTGATAGGAGATAAATTGGTATCTATTTGGGGGATCCCAATTTGGCAGTGTCTATATAATTTATATTTATATTATCTTTGCAGTTCTAATTTAGAAATCTAGCCTTATAAAAACCTGCACAGGTGCACAAATCTATATAGTAAGGATTGTTTACTGAGGCCACATATGATCTGACAACTTGCACAGGTGTTTAGCTCTCTTACCAGTGAGCTTGGCAGTGTCTATATAATTTATATTTATATTATCTTTGCAGTTCTAATTTAGAAATCTAGCTTTATAAAAACCTGCACAGGTGCACAAATCTATATAGTAAGGATTGTTTACTGAGACCACATGTGATCTGACAACTTGCACAGGTGTTTAGCTCTCTTACCAGTGAGCAAGCACATGCAGGTGCAGGTCAGACTGTGATAATAAGACAGTAAGCTTATCTTGGTATCAAAACCAAACTGGGTTTGATGGCGAGAACCAGGAGATGGCCAACAACTAGGGCTTGAAGGTTGAAGCAAGTGCCAAAGAGGAAACAGGGGCATCCGTGGGTACCTCACCTGTCCTCTGACCTGTCAGCGTTCAAGAGGACAGGTATGCAGAGAATGCACAGCGTTTGCTGTGTCTTAGGGAGAGGATCTTGGACAGTAGTTCCCTTTCTCTCTCTCTCTCTCTGTTCACTCAACTGGCTTCCCCTGCTTTCAAAAGTCCACGATGACCTTTCGTTTCAAGTAGGCACCATTATCTAACCAACTCTGTCCTTCAATATCCCAGTTCTTTGCTTGTGAAGTTGGAGGACAGACGCATGAGGAACAAGTCCAGGTGGGAAGGGAGGCTGCATCATGAGATTGCTGTCATGGTAAACACTTGCGGGGACCTTGTCTACTGTGAATGCTGAAGGAAACAACACGGGGTTTGAACACTTAACAGAAAGGAGTCCTATTTGGGTTGCTCAAGACGGGAGCAAGGTCAGTCTCACAACCCAGACCAAGCTCCCGAGCAGGCAGGGGTTACGTCTTTTAAGGGTCTGGCTGCAGGAACTGACACATATTTCACAGAGGCTGGCTTGTTTCTTTGCCTGTTCAGGTGAGGGAGAGAGTGTGCATGCAGTGCAGCGTCATGCATGTCACATGTGACCCGTGTTCTCCTGGGGGTGGAGATCCAAGCACTAAAAGGACAGGTGTTGGTCTGTGTCATCAGAAAGTGGAACCTTCTGGCAAAGTTGAGACCTGTGCACAGACTCCCCAATCTGGCCCAAACTGGTTGGGACTACCTGGGACTCTGGCCTCAGTTGCTAACACAGGGGGGCTTTCTCTCCCAGTCAGTGCTGCTGAATGAAGAGGGAAAGGAGATGGGCTGGCGAGGGAGAGGATGGGTGCAGGGTACTGTCAGTCACCAGGCGTGGGCTTGGCAGCTGTCAAGGTCAAGGAGCATGTGCAAGCCCCAGAGGCAGGAGGGCATGGGACCCTCAGAGTTGCTGGGAGCCAGCACCACAGCTCCAGGATGTGGCTGGAACAAGCTGGGGAGGCTCTGAGAGGCTTCAGACAGGCCAGTGAGACGATCCACCCTTTGTGCTCTGCAGAGGGTAGGCCAGAGGGAGGGCTGGCTAGTGCAGACCCGTGGGCGAGCTCCAGAGGAGAGGGGTGCAGTTCACACTAGCGAGGGGCGTTGGCAGCAGAACTGGAAAGAAGCTGACATATTTTATGTACATTTTAGGTGGAATTAGGGGATTTTGCTATTATTGGGAAGGGAGGGTCAGAGGTGACTCTTTGCAAGACGTATTTATTGAGATGGACAGCAAGAACGGAGTAAAGGAGTAAGTTCAGTGCGGGACCAGTACCTAAGAGATGCGCAGAGACGTCTAAACGGAGGTGTCAGGACTCCAGGAGGGGAAAACGCATGCGGCCGAGGCCTGCAGGAATTCTGCTAGGACCTGCGGGCAGCCACCGCTCCCAGAGACCCGTCTTAGGTAGTACAGTTCTTCACTCGTGTGTAGCCATGGAAATGTGACAATCAACATGCAAACCCGTGTTCTGTGAATACAGCACCTCAAATAACTCTGGTTGTCTTGGCGGGTTTGGAACTGAGACATCTCACCACGCAGCTTCGTCTCTCCCAGGCTGGACTAGTCTTCCCTCTGGGCTCACCTCTTTGCTCTTGTGATCACCTACATGGATGGGCTCACGGGGGGCTCTGGAGCCCATGGGGGGAGTGTGTGCTTGTTCTGACAGTGTCAGCAGGACGGGTTTGTAATTAGGACCCAGTCTAGGAGCTATGATGCATGCAAGCGCTGCTGTGATGATAAACAGTCAGTGACACCTGCGACAACAGCTGATTGATGACCACATGCTCTGAGCTGCAGAGGACCAGCCTGTGCCTGTGGCCCAGAGGCCCAAAGTCCTCAGAGGCAGAGCAGAAAGGACACATACAGTAAGGGACAGAGGTGGGCACGAGTGCAGGCCTTCTGGAGTCTATGCCTCCCTTCATCTCATCAAAGCCCACAAAGGAGGAGAATCAACAGCGGCAAGTCTTGAGGGTCTTAGAACCCCGTGGAGCCAGCTCAACATGCAGCTTCCACATTTCGACCCCCAAGAGTCTCAAGTCAGTGGCCCGGGGGTGTCCAGGAGTTTGCACCTGCGGTGGCTGCAGGTGATTTTGCTGCGTGCAGTTCCTTGCACTTGCTGGTCTCAGGCATCTCTTTGTGAGCCTCCTGTTGACTGCCTGCCAGGGTTTAGATGAGCGGTCAGACTGTCCCCTGTCTATGCTCCCTGTCCCCCATTCACACCTTAGTTGATTTGGTCCGAGGGTTCCTGGCCCAAAGAAGTCTTGCCTCATCTCTCTCCAGGCCCTGGCCGGGCTCACATGGGCCCAGCAGCTTGGACATGTGGCCACGTCTGGGTCTATGCAAGCTCAGGCTGCAGCTGATGAGCTTGGAAGCCTGAGGCCAGCTTTGCAAGGGACCGCGTGGCTGGGGAGAGGGCTCCCGGGGCCACCTGCCAGCTAGGGAAGGCGTGGGGTGGCAGTGTGGCCATAGGAGTGTTGGGATGTGGGCTGGGGTGCCAGCTTATGTGGGGCTGATGGCTCCCCCTCCAGACTGTAAGCAAGGAGCACCTGTCCTTAGTCCTTTGTGACTCTCTGCAGCAGCTCCACAGTGTGCCCACAGACAACAGCACCGGCTCGTCACCGAGATAAAACAGTTTCTGCTTTGAGGCTCTGGTTTGAACAGTCCAGGAGAAGAAGTTCTTAGCCAACTGCAGAGAGCACATTTTACCTCTGGCCGGGGGACTGGCTCCAGTCTCGAGAAGGGGACAGGAGGAAGAGCCATTAGCTCTTGTTCTGGCTCGGGTCACAAGGGCTTTTGCTGCCTCCTCTGCAAAGAATGGCCTTTCTGATGACATCTGCACAACTGAGGGTTTTCCCTCTGGACTGACACTCTTTCAGGTGGAAATGTCAACCAGAGCCATGTGCCGGTCCCAGAGCCTGGCTCCCAGGCTGGCTTCTCACCTAGTGCCTGGCATGAGTCTTGGGCACACACAGCTGGGGGCACAAGGATGGGTCAGCAGGGACAGACTTCATGTCCATCAGCTCAGGGCTCAGGTGTGGGTGAAAGGCCACGTGCAGGCGGAGGGGCGCTGGCTGCAGAAGGTAGGAGGCCATGCAGCCTAGTGCCTTTGATGTGGCTATGTGGCTCTGGAGTCTGGGAAGTGACGCATTGATGAGTATTCTCAGTCTAGCCTCTTCTTGCTACCTTGGGGTCCAAGACCATTCGGACTGGGGATGTTGACTTGCCAGAACAGAACTCACCAGAAAATTAGGCATTCAACCAGAATGCCAGGTTTTTATTTTAGAAATGCGAAATGTAACTGTCAGGTGGACCAGATGTTCACATGGGCCCGCCTAACACTTCCTCTTGCTGCGGGCAAGTTGTATGGGAAGATAAATGTGCAAATGGGATTTGGTGAGAAGAGAGACAGAGTGGGATCTGTATCCATATCTACAGCTAAATTTATCGACATGTCTCTACATATATCTCTATCTACATACCTATCTTTATATCTATCTATCTATGCATATGTTTGAAGGGTACTCGGGATTTGTTTTAACCAGGGATGGTAAGGCTCGCAGACATGGAAAGGACCGTCCTGAAGGAAGAAGTTCATACTCACAGATCCCTGGAAACAGGAGGCGGGGTCACCACGCAGAGTCACACGGGGATATGCCAGGGTCCCTCAGGAGGCACAGGTAGGGGCAGAGCTTTTTTGCTGTTTCCACAGGAAGGAACGGTTAAGGCAGGGCATGCAGAGTCAGCATTGGCTACTTTTAGTAATTTCAGGGCCCTGGGCTGCGGGGGGCTGGCCCTAGTCATCTGCACCTGGCCCTGGTGTGATGCGAACATGGGAAAGTGGCCCAGAGTGTGAGCGCCCATAGAGGAGGTGGTGGGGTATGAGCCTTGGCTGGGTTGGTTTATAGCTGAAAGGTGTGCTCACAGGTGAGTTGTCTGTTACCTGGAGGAAGTGACCAGCCCTGGGATGGGCCGTCCCTCCAGGGTCAGCAAGGCCCCCTATGTCAAAGTATCAAAAATACAGAATAAAAAGACATGATTGGTTATTACAATGTGTCTTTTATATGTGCATGTGCATGAATGAGTTGCATGTTTAAGAGTCGGCCCATTTATTCCACAAACGTGTTGAACGCCTACCCGGAGTCAGGCCCTGTGAACAAGTCAGATGCACGGTCTCTGGCCTCTTGGAGCACACGGTTTAGCATCCGTCTTTGAAATCGCAGTAAGTGCACATCGAGAATAAGAATGTGGTCAGAGACTTGCCGCTGTCCAGCAGAGTACCGTCAACATTCGACTCTGCGTGCCCTCTTTCACTGACTTCCGGCACCTGTCCCGCCACGTTCTGAAGGGCACAGTCATTGTTTAGGCAGGTCGCTACGTCCAGTTATGTCATAGACCATGCTCTCTAGCCTGGCAGCCTTTCCAGTTATTACGAGTGACTTGACATATCTCAGTTCTGATCGATTCTGTGCTGATTTCATGGCTTGAAGGGTGTTTTTCCAAGGACTGACTTCAGGCTGGTTTCACACATCCCAGAAAAGAAAACCTGGGGGACTGATTGCAAGATGTGATTTCGTAGGTGAAGACGTCCCCAGGGAATATCTCTCATCAAACTCTCCAAGTGTGGCTTTCAGGGAAGAGGAGAGAAGGCTGGAACAAAGTCTCCCTCTTCAGAGACCATGCACTTTGAGAGCATCCTGTGGAGGCCACCTGCCGTCAGGGCCTTGGGCAGGCACATCCGTGGTGCACGCAGCCCCGACACTGCAAAGAGAAGCCTGCACCATGCAGCAGAGAGCAACACACACATAATCTTAGCAATTTCCATCTTGTGGAGAGGTCCAGTTCTGCAATGTGGTTCTCAGGTATTGTGTGACTCAAAACACAGATTTTACTAGAAATGAGTTTATGAAAGTCGGGCTTCCAGGCTGATTCCCTGCTGTGGAGTGAACCATGTCCCCAAAGTCCATGTATTAGAGACTTAACCCCCACCATGACAGTGTTAAGAGAGTGGGAAGTCTTATTGTGGCAATTGAAAGGTGGGGTCTTGAAGAGGTGATTAGATTGTAGGACTGTGCCCTAGTGAATGGATTAATCCATTGGTGGTTTAATGGTGGCCATGGGTGTGGTTCTGAAGGTTTACAAAGGAGACCTAGTGAGGAGTTAGCTCTCTCTCTTCTGCCATCCACCATGTGACACCCTGCATTGCTGTGAAGAGTCACCACCCACCAACGAAGCCCTCACCAGACGTGTCCCCTGCTCATCAGACTTCCGAGCCTCCAAAACTGTAAACGATAGATGCTGTTTCTTTATAAATTACCCAGTTTCAGGTATTTCTGTGATAAGCAACAGAAACAGACTAATTCATTCCCGCAAAGGACTAACTCATGTCCTGCGTTCCCCAGGACATCCACGCAGATGAGCGGGGACATGAAATTACCTGAGAGATGGAAATCATGGGGCAGTTGGAGGTCGCCGGGCAGGGGGGCCTTGGCCACCAAAGCACCCAGAACCACATCAGGGGATGCCCTGCCTGGATCACACAGCAAGAAGGTGCCACGACATGCTGCTCTCTGCAAACTGGAGGTGGGTGGGTGTGGTGACGTGGGTGTCTTCCAGGGGCTCCCCCAGCACAGGAGGGGAGGTCTGCCCTTAGTGGCCACTCCAGTGCTCCCCGTCAGCCCCCACCCTTCCTCGCCAGGCTCCCAAATCCTTGCTAAATCACGGTAAGGGTTTCAGTTAGGATGAGTTTGGGCTCCACAGGACAGAAAAGCGCAGAGAAGCTTAATCAAGCCTTATTTCTCTCTCATGTAGAAGAGCAGTGCTGGTGGCCGGCAGTGCACAATGGTGGTGTTTCTGCAAAGACCCCCGACCCCCAGCCTCCACTCTTCTGCCCCACGTCCCTTGCTCCCGCTGTCCGAGGTGGCCGTGGCATCCCTAGGCATCAGTGGGGTGCCCTCCCTAGTGGTCCACTCTTGCTACGACATCTCATTGGCCACAAGTAACCACAAGAGAAAGCGGAGACCGTCCAAGAGCCAGGAGCCTTGCCACGCCGGCCTGATCGGGCTCTTACTGAGGACGGGGCGAGGACGTAGCTGGTGGGACTGGGGCAGCCTCCGCCGCAGGGAACATGCGGGTGTGACCTCTCGCACTGGTGTCACTGGCCACAGCTGTGCTAGCAAGACTAGCGACTGTTTGTTGAGTGTTTCCTGTGTTGTGCATGGCACCAGGCTAAACATTTAAATTACATGCTCTCTCAATTCTCATAGTAACTCTATGAATTAGGGGATTATCCTCCCAGTTTAGTGATGGGGAGACTGGGGCCTGCTGTACACACCAGTAGATGACAGAGCTGGTATGTGAGTCTTTTTGTCCTGAGACCCACACAGGTCTATAACTGTGGTGGGGGTGGGAACGGCACTTCCCAGGACTTGGCCAGCCTGTGCAGGGTGGGGACTGTCCCCTCTGTGGCCATGGCAGCAGATGCATGAGCTTCCCATGGCTGAGCTTGGACGTCTGCCTGCTGCACCGTCGGTGGCGCTTGCCCTCCTGCCAGGGCAGAGCTGACGGACAAAGTGACGTTCTGCAAGCCCCTTGCCATGGTTCTGCTCTCGTGGGCTCCCAGGCTGCCGCCCAGTCGGTCCTGCTTTCCGTCTGTCACACATATTCTAGTCCCGGGCAGAGAAAAGGCTGCCAGAGGCAGCACCTGCCAAATTAGGAATCTGCCGCTTTGCCAGCAGATGTCAGGGATCAGGGCTGAACACGGGGACAGGAAGTAGAGCTGGGGGAGCCCAGGAGGGACGGGTGGCAGAGGAATGCCATGAGCAGGCTGCAGTGTCCACCCCAGCGGGGCACATTCTGGGGCCAGGCTCTCAGGGACCCCCCGTTGGTGCTAGAGGGGGGTCTCCTCCAACGCCAGCTCCATGCAGTGGGTGCAGTTGCTGTTACCACCCCAACTTTACAGGTCAAAGAGATGCAGTCACGTGCCCAAGGCCATTCGAGTTAGAGCATGACAGGGCTAGATTCTTCCTACTGCCCCAGAGGATCCAAGACGGGGATGTGAGATCAGGAGGGAGTCAGATCAGGGGTCGTGGAGAGGCAAACGCATTGGCACCGCAGGCGGAGGCAACGGCCAAGGTCAGTCAATGGCCAAGGTCAGTCCAAAGCCAGAGGGCAGAGACCGAGTCAGGAACTGTCACCAGGGCATGAGAAGGCTGGAAGGCTGACACTGGACCTCAGGCCACCTGCCTCTTAGAGCTGACCTACATGCTGGCACAAAGAGTGCCCGCCTGGGAGGCAGACAGCCACTGCCCACATGAGGGGTACAGTTTGGGTTCAGGGGTGATTAGGCCCTGACACCCAAATTGGTGAGCTTGCCTAGCCCTGGGTCTGGACTGAGGAAGGGAGTCGTCTCTAAAACGTCCACCTAGAGGGACGTCCTTCCTAATCCTTGCAAAGGTGACTCAGAGGCCAGCAGCAGCCCCAGAAACAGGCACGGTCAGCCCGAGGGGGCTGCTTTCTCC
>NW_007737954.1:12917-14685 GCF_000696425.1 Galeopterus variegatus | reverse complement strand
CACCTTCCCTCCAGCCCATAATGACAACGCGATGACCCTAAGACTCAAATAGCACTTCTGTCGGGAGATTTTACTCAAGGAGCTCCTACAGGTGGCCAGACATTTTCAATACGTTACATCACTTCGTTCTCACCATGTCACTGTGAATTTTGTGTCATGAGACTCTCTTTACCAGTAAGGTGCCAGCAGCTCAGAGAGGTTAAGCGATTTGTCTGAAGGCGCACAGCAGGACCGGAACTCAGTTTTCACATCAAAGTCCATCTGTTTCTCTTTTTTTTCCTCTCTCCCATGCAGCATCACTGTTTCAGTCCACAGCAAACCTTTATTGACCATCCAGCATAGGCTAGGCAGTGCGGGTCCTACAATAAATAGAATACGGTCCCTGCCCTCAAAAGAATTTCACTTGTGGATTCGAGCAGAGAATGGTCTGATTGGAAACGATACAGTTGTGTGCGTGCTGGCACCTGTGTGGTCAAGCATGCCAGCCCTCAGAGTTCTCCCTTCACTAAGGCTCACAACCCATGAGGAAACACGAGCAGAAATCCCACAGCCCTGCCCCTGCCAAGGAGACACGTCCCCGTGCCTCTGGAAGGGCACAGAGCTGGTGTTCACAGGCTGGATGTGGCAGACAGAGGTCGGTCTGAAGTGAACACGGCTTGCTCCATGTTTGCACAGTTGCCTTGGCAAGCTGCCGGGGCGCTGGCTCTGCCTGGAGCTGGCTGGTGGAGGGACGACGGGGCACGAGCTTCCCATCCCTTCCCACCACCTGCCTTCTTGTCCAAGCACACAGCCCACCTGCCTGGAGGGGGAGGCCAGCAAGGGAGCCTGAGCCCCAGCCGAGGGCTGGCCGCTCCGTGAACCTGGGTCAGGTGCACATGGCCTGCCCAGCCTCTGAGACCTGGGGACTGCAAAGTCAAGGCAGCTCAGAGCAGGAAGATTCCTTCTTGCCCCTCCCGGGAACAGCAGGGTGCCTTTGGCTCCTCTGTCGGGCTCTAGGCCCAAAGGTGAGGACCAGCACCTTCGAGGGCTGAGCTGGGGGCCCCTGGGGGGAACCCGGGAAGGCAGCCCACCGGGGCATCCCCAGGGGGTGACATTTATTCTCCCAGCCAGGGCTGGTCGGGTGGGGTGAGAATATCTTTGTGGTTGTTATTCCTTTAGGTGTTTCCCACCATCCAAAACTGTACCCAAGGAGCTGCTTTACAGAACAAATAGCAACCAGCCTCGTTTGTGAGTTGGGGCAGGGAACTGAGAAGGAAATCCGAGCCAGCAGTTTAACTCACAAAATTAAAGTGGAAGAAACTGCCAGCCTGTAGTGAGGTGGTTTTATGGAAGCCCGAGACCCCCATGGCCACAGATCGGCCATTCTCACGCCCCCGCGGAGCTCTGTGCAGACCTTGATGCCCAGGAAGCCAGCCTACCAGCCCGGGAATGAGCGCTCGGTGGGGTCTGCCCAGGAAGGACACAGATGGATGCAGCCTGCACCAGGGGATGGTCATCACGGCCAGTTGCCTGTCCCTGGGGCCCAGGCTGACTGCAGCTGCCAGGTTCCTGGGACAGCTGTGCTCCCGGGAGCTGGGGATTTGGAAACGTTGGCTCCGTTTTCCCCTGTAAACCTAGTTTGTGAGGGGCTGTTGCCGTTCTCAGCCTAGACCCCACTCACCTGTACTGGGAGCCAGCTGTGTGCTTTCGGCTTAAGCAGATGAACAAGACTTTGCAAGGGAATTACTTTGAAGGGAAGGAGAGACACTTGACCTTGGGTCGAGCTGGG
>NW_007737954.1:9379-12563 GCF_000696425.1 Galeopterus variegatus | reverse complement strand
GACTTTGCAAGGGAATTACTTTGAAGGGAAGGAGAGACACTTGACCTTGGGTCGAGCTGGGAGACAGCTGGCCACTGACCAGCAGGAAGGTGTCCAGGGCTGCCAAACGAGAGCCTTGTTAAATGCCTCTATTGAGAGAAAGAATCTAGCAAGAGGGTGGTGGCTTGTGGGAGGGGCTGGAGGAGGAAGTGGGTGTGGTGAGAGGTGGGGGATGGGGAGTCCAGGAAGACCACGGGATCCTTGAGTCTGTGGGTACCACCAGCTCCATGGGGTGACAGGGGGCTGCCCTAACTGTGCAGCTGACCACCGGCATTTGCTGGACATCGGATGATCTCAGTGCTGCCTTTGCTGCATGGGCGTGACCTGCCTAGATCCTTCCCTCCACCCCCGTGAACTCCTGCAGGTGCGAGCACATGTGTGCACACACAGAGACACTCAGACACAAGCGTGGACACACAGGCACGCACAAGTCAGACGGTGAGACCTCGGGGTCTGGAAGCTACAGGCCAGTGCTGTCCAGTAGACACAGGATGCGAGCCACGTGGGTCAGTTTACATTTTCTAGTAGACACATTTAAAAAGTAAAAGAAACAGATACAATTCATTTTAATAATGTATTTTATTAGCTAAATATGTCTACGATATTATCCACATGTCATTTTGACATGTAACAAAGTAAAAATGACTGATGAGCTGTTTTACATGTCGTTACTTGCTTGTAGTAAATCCTGGGAACCTGGGGTGTATTTTATACTTACAGTACAGTGTGATTCGAGTGCCCCGTGGCTTGTGACTTTCACAGTGGGCAGCCTGGCTGCAGACCACGGCACAGCTTGCCTGCTGCTATGGACTGAATGTTTGCGTCCACCCAAAAGTCACATATTGAAATCCCCACCCCCCGGTGTGATGGCGTTGGGAGGTGGAGCTTTGGGAGGAGATGAGATCGTGAGCATGGAGCCCTCACGAGGGGATTAGTGCCCTTATTAGCGGAGACCAGAGAGGGCTTGCTTCCTCTCTCTCTGCATGTGAGGACACAGCAGGAAGGCGCTGGCTACGAACCAGGACGCACCGGCCACTAAATCTGTCTGATCTCCTTGCACTTGAACTCCCAGCCTCCAGAAGTGTAAGGAATAAATCTCTATAGTTCAAGCTGCCCAGTCTGTGGTATCCTGTTATAGCAGCCCAGGCTGACGACGGTGCCTGCTTTCCATAAACGTAGGCTTCTGGGAGGAAGGACACCTTGGGGAGTCAGGAAAGCCTCCTGCCTCCTGATGCTCGGTAATGGCTGACCGTGGGCAGGTCACTGTGGGATGCACATGCTGGACAGTCTCCACGTCACACACATCTCCTGCTGTCCCACAGGGTCCCCAGGCTTGACTGACCAATATGACCTCTTGATGCTGAAGTGAGCTTCCAGAACACCAGTCTGCCTGCCCTTCCTGCCCAGCACCTATCTCTGCACACACGCACTCAGGCACACACACACATGCACACATGCACACACACACATGCACACATGCACACACAAGTGGCCCCCAGACTGCGGGAGCAGGCAGGAGGCTCCCCAGAGCTGGTGTAAAGGGGCACGGGGGCCCACTGGGGGCTGGCGGCCAACATGGGGCCGACTTCAGGGGTCAGCCAAGGAAAGGTGCAGGGAGGTGCAGGTGCAGAGAAGCGTCGCAGCCGAGGTCCTGGGAGGCTTGTCTCCCAGCGACAGCACCACGGAAGGACAGGAGGAGGTCTGAAGAACTCAGAGGTCCCACAACTGCTGCTGTGTGCTGGCGAGTGGCAGGGTGATGCATGGTGAGAGGTGGCCGCGGTGGTTACCAAGTTGCACGTCTGCTTGTTTTGGTGGCTGGCAGCCCCTGGTGACCTTCCTGAGAGTCCCGGGGGCCAGGGGAGTTGAGGCTGATCATGGGCATCTTGAGCGGGCAGGCAGTGCAGGCCGCCTGGTGTAGACACAGACAGGAGGAGAGACGAGGCCAGGGGTGGGGGAAGCTGCTCTCCAAGTTTTTCGAGACGAGAGAACAGCCAGCGCCATTGACGGGCTGAATGGAAGCACGTGGCACAGGGGAGAAGAGAGGGACCACGGTGGCAGGGGAGAGGGGACCTTCGTGGGAGATGGCAGGATGGACGGAGGGGACAGCCCTCATCCTCTGAGATAGGGGGAGCAGAGAGCGAGCAAGACAGACAGACAGAAAGGGAGTGAGGGAAGGTGGCAGTGGTGGAGGCTGGGGACAAGGTGGGACACTGCAGCTCAGGATGTCAAAGGTGGAGGGTGCCAGGGTGAAGAGGATCTCCGAGAGGTGGCCTGGGGCATGGGCTTCACAGGAGATGGGGCAGAGTCCCTGCATAGGCCGTGCACTCTGCAGCAGCCACCCTCTCCTGTGTCCCCTCTCCCCCTCCCCGCTGTGCACACAAATAGGAAAATTCCTTCAACGGTCCTTGTCATCTGGAAACAAGCGGGTGGGGTGGGTGGGGGAGGCCCTGTGCTCAGCACCTAGTTCTCAGGGCTAGAGAAGCCCCTGGAGATGCCACCATGGAAGGCTGGGTGTCCGGGCCATGCTCGCCATGCTGTGGTGTCAGGGGTCTGGGTGCAGCCCAGGGCTCAGTGTCCTGCACAGGGACACGGTGTCAGTGAGGAGAGAGCAGGCAGGGGCGGGAGGCCTGGGGTCTCCCACTAGGATGGACTGAGGTTACTCTTGTGCCTTGGAGCACGTGTGGCTTTTTGCCAGCCACACGGCATATTCCCTGGGGAGGATTTGCTGCCCGCTGTAGAAGCAGCGACAAGGTGGTCCAGGCCTGGCCTTCTCCAGACCACTGCCCCTGTCTCTCCTTCCAGAGTCTGGAGAGTCAACCTCAAAAAGCTTGCCGTGGGGCCCAGCCTGGCTGTGTTAGGTCCCACCTGGAGGGGAAATGACAGGGAGCCCAGGCCCGGGGGGCTCCGTCTCGGTCCCCCACAACTTCTACTGCTCACCGAGCATGGACTCTGATCAGGGATAGCAATTTTGACTCCTTCTAGCAGAAGCAATTCCACGCATAAAGCCCAGAAACTTCTGGAAGCAGAGCTGGCTGAGGGACTCTGAGGGAGGTGGGGCTGCCCGACGTCCCAGGCCCCATGGGTGGTGTGAAAGTGACCTCCATGGGGACCCGGCATGGGCAGCACGAACAGGAAACGGCCTGGG
>NW_007737954.1:7013-9258 GCF_000696425.1 Galeopterus variegatus | reverse complement strand
GGGAGCCCAGGCCCGGGGGGCTCCGTCTCGGTCCCCCACAACTTCTACTGCTCACCGAGCATGGACTCTGATCAGGGATAGCAATTTTGACTCCTTCTAGCAGAAGCAATTCCACGCATAAAGCCCAGAAACTTCTGGAAGCAGAGCTGGCTGAGGGACTCTGAGGGAGGTGGGGCTGCCCGACGTCCCAGGCCCCATGGGTGGTGTGAAAGTGACCTCCATGGGGACCCGGCATGGGCAGCACGAACAGGAAACGGCCTGGGGTGGGCTGTTTGCCGGTCTCTGCAGGGGCCAGGGGCCACCACGGAAGCTGGTTAGGGACACCTGCAGGAACAGGCACAGGCCCACAGGTTGCTTTTATGTGCCAGGTTTAACAATTTTAAACTTAGAGAGGAGGAAATGCTTCCTCCGCAGGCGTCCACGTTGGTGAGGAGCTGGGCTGGCTGGGAAATGCACTGCTGGGCTCCATTGTGCCTCTGTTCAGGGCTCTGGGGACGCTTCAGCTTGCTCTGTCCAGGCACGGTGAGTGGGGTCCTGGGAGCTGGGTCTGGCTCTGTTTTTCTAGTGGAGAGGAAGCAGCGGCCATCCCGAGTGCCCCTGCAGTTCCTCCAGGCTAAGTCTCCCTGAGCCCCACCTGGCCCAGTGACTCAGGCACAGTTAGTCTCACCTGCCCAGGAGTGCTTGGCAGTACCTGGGGCTTCCCAGCTTCACCTGGTGTCCCCCTGCCTTCACAGCCCACTGGGTCTCTGTCACAGGTGCCCACCATGCCAGCACTGGCACACACGGGCTGATCTGGGACACAGGCCTGGCTGCATGGTGCCCACCACGCTGCACAACAGGCGTCTGCAGGCATCAGAAGGGAAACACCCATCTGTCGTCCTGGGGCAGCCGGCAGAAAACAGAAATGCCTTTACCAAGGCAGAGCCCACATTGGTGCACTCGACTGCTGGCACCTGCGGTGTCACATGGTGGGGCCACCTCTCCTCTTTTCTCCCAGCTCCTCCTGCTTCCGTGAGCAACGCAGTGGGCATGTCACCCCTTGGGACCCGGCTCTGGGACAGCCCGGCTCTCTGCAGGAAGATGGGAAGGGGCAGGAAGGGAGCATAAGGATTTGGAGTCAGGAGTTACGTGACAGTGGAATAGAGTCAATTAATGTCAGTCACTACGGGACAACGCTCCTGTGAGCACTAAAATTATACTTGAGAATATTGTCCGTAAATTCTCTCTCCTTAAGACAGAGAAAGAATCTTCAAAGCAGAGCTCAGACAGCCCAGTTCTGCTGAGAAAACCAAAGTCCTGATATGAGGTTTTCTCTTCTAGGGTTTTCTGGCATCTGACAGTATATTCTAGGCCTGTCTGCAACCACTTAGGTGGAGATCGGGCAGAGAGCAAGTTCATGGTCTTTCTCAATATTCTTTCTCCTCAGGCCAGACACTGTCCTCCTAGGCAGGGGACGCTTCGGGTGAAGTGAGTAGTGTGCAGGGGTCACAGACCCCGTCCAGGCAACCATCTGAGGGAATTTGCCCTGAACTCCAGAACCGATTCATGCCCTAAGCAGCAGGTCAGCCAAGGTCACGGGACACACGTCCACGTTCCCTTGTCCCAAGGTGGCCAGCTGGCCGGAAGCAGGTTGTTAGGGGGGTCTGTGAAGACTCTCCCCACTGATCCTGCAGTACTTCTGGGCACCAGTGGACATTTGGCAGGTCCCCAACACCAGTCCTGAGCCAGCAGGACCCCACGGAGGTTCGGTGAAGGCACAGAATGACCACTCGGTTTGCCTTTTGAAAACTGCTCCTGGCCTGGTTAACCACGGCCTTTCCAGGTGAAGTGCCCCCCGCCAGCTAGTCGATGTGGAGTCACAAGTGGCTGAGTGAGGTGGACAGCCCGGACCCTGCGTCCTCCACAAGCACAAATTCCACCTTCCGAGCTGGGCTTTCTCCTCTTTGGAGGTCAGAGAAGCCGACCCTGCCTCCAGCACCTCCGACACACGGTGATGTGGAGCCACAGGGCCTCGACTCTGACCTGTCCTCTGCCTGTGCCTTCATGTGTTCAGCGACTGGGGGAGGTTGCCATGGGAGCCAGACTGCAGCCGGGTTCAGTAAGGGCAGGTTAATGAGTTAAGACAGTGGTGAAAAATCAGGTTTTCCCCAGCAATTCCTCCTCCTCCGAGGTATCTGACGATGCTTTTCTTATTTTTACTTCTAGGTCTCGGTTGTCCTAACTTGACTGAGATTAATCAAATCTC
>NW_007737954.1:0-6575 GCF_000696425.1 Galeopterus variegatus | reverse complement strand
TTTTCTTATTTTTACTTCTAGGTCTCGGTTGTCCTAACTTGACTGAGATTAATCAAATCTCGAGTGTGGATCTCCTTACCCCCAATACAGACAGTGTCTATATTCATGCACGACACTTCCCTGATGCAGGGGAGGACTGACCTGGTCGCAGGCCACTTTGCAGATTTCGTGCCTCTGTCTCTCATCCCTCCCGCATCCACCCATGATCCAGCATTCTACGAAGTGAAGGGACTGGCCCTTCCAGCTCTCCGGTTCTTTCTCCACCCGTCAGTATAGGCCCTTCTCAGAATGGCCACTATTTTTCCTTCTTTGGAGGTATTTTCTCCTCCACTGCTCCAGGCTTCCGAATCTCCAGCACCCCAAAGCCATTCATTACTAATCCTGTCCCCTGCTGCCCGGAGTCTTATCTCATTCCTTAACCCCTCTAACCTTTCTGTCCCAGCAGATGCTTCAACTGCAGAGCTGGATGTTAACACTTAGGACCTGGGGCAAACGTTTCAGAAAGAGTCTTCCTCTTCAGTGCATTAATTACCAAATTAATCACTCTGCGGAGAGAGGACCTCTTGTCCTCTATTGCCGCTCCCGCGGGCCCCAGAGCAAGGCATCTTGGGGTGACGTCTCTCCCGTCTGAAGCTATGGCAGTGGATCAAACATGGAGGTCACAGTGCTGTTTCTGTATGTTCCTGCACTTGTTCCAACAGGCCTTTATTTTTGGTGAGATTAACCTTCCTTAAGATTAAGTTCACCCACCTCGCAGGCCCCATCTCTCTCCTTTAAAAAATTTTATTTTTAATTATAATAAACATAAAATTTACCATCTTAACCATTTGAAGGAGTACAGTTCAGTGACATTAAGCACATGCACACCATGGTGACATTGTCACCACCATCCCTTCCACTTTTCTTATTTTTACTTCTAGGTCTCGGTTGTCCTAACTTGACTGAGATTAATCAAATCTCAAGTGTGGATCTCCTTACCCCCAATACAGACAGTGTCTATATTCATGCACGACACTTCCCTGATGCAGGGGAAGACTAACCTTGTCGCAGGCCACTTTGCAGATTTCGTGCCTCTGTCTCTCATCCCTCCCGCATCCACCCATGATCCAGCATTCTACGAAGTGAAGGGACTGGCCCTTCCAGCTCTCCGGTTCTTTCTCCACCCAGTCAGTACAGGCCCTTCTCAGAATGGCCACTATTTTTCCTTCTTTGGAGGTATTTTCTCCTCCACTGCTCTAGGCTTCCGAATCTCCAGCACCCCAAAGCCATTCATTGCTAATCCTGTCCCCTGCTGCCCGGAGTCTTATCTCATTCCTCAACCCCTCCAACCTCTCTGTCCCAGCAGATGCTTCAACTGCAGAGCTGGATGTTAACCCTTAGGACCTGGGGCAAACATTTCAGAATGAGTCTTCCTCTTCAGTGCATTAATTACCAAATTAATCACTCTGTGGAGAGAGGACCTCTTGTCCTCTATTGCCTCTCCCGCGGGCCCCAGAGCAAGGCATCTTGGGGTGACGTCTCTCCCGTCTGAAGCTATGGCAGTGGATCAAACATGGAGGTCACAGTGCTGTTTCTGTATGTTCCTGCACTTGTTCCAACAGGCCTTTATTTTTGGTGAGATTAACCTTCCTTAAGATTAAGTTCACCCACCTCGCAGGCCCCATCTCTCTCCTTTAAAAAATTTTATTTTTAATTTCAATAAACATAAAATTTACCATCTTAACCATTTGAAGGAGTACAGTTCAGTGACATTAAGCACATGCACACCATGGTGACACTGTCACCACCATCCCTTCCCAGAACTCTTTCATCTTCCCAAACTGAAGCTCTGTCCCCATTAAACACCAGCCCCCCACCCCCCTCTCCTAACCTGCCACCCCCATCCCACTTCCTGTCTCTATGAATGTGACCGCTCTGGGAACCTCATATAAGTGGAATCATACAGCCCTTGTCCTTTTGTGATTGGCTTATGTCACTCAGCATAGTGTCCTCAATGTCCCCCCATGTTGTGGCATGTGTCAGAATTTCCTTCCTTTTTAAGGCTGACACTATTCCGTTGTATGGATACATCACATTTGCTTATCCGTTCAGCCACTGGACACTTGGGCTGCTTCCACGTTTTGGCTACTGTGAATAACGCTACTCGGAACACGGCTGTACAATACCTCTTTGAGACTTTGTTTTCAACTTTTGGGGGTTTATACCCAGACCTGGAATTGCCGGATCATATGGTAATCAATCCTATGTTTAACTTTTTGAGGAATCGCCACACTGTTTTCTACGCTGCACATTTCACACTCCCACCAGCAGTGCCCTGGGTTACGGTTCCCCCACCCCTCGGCGCTGCACCCGCACCTCGCTCAGCCAGTGAGCGGGAACTGGTCTGTATGTGGGATCCGAACCCTCGGGCGGGAGCGCCGCTGCGCTTTCCCAAGCGGCACACTTATCCAGTGCGCCACCAGGCCGGCCCCCTATGTTTAACTTTTTGAGGAATCGCCACACTGTTTTCTACACTGCACATTTCACACTCCCACCAGCAGTGCCCTGGGTTACGGTTCCCCCACATCCTTGCCAACACTTGTCCCCGCCCTGGTCTTGTCATTTACAATACAGTCATCACAAGTCACAATTCAGGAGGGAACAAGGCCAGGCACAATGAAGTCCCTGAGAAGGAAAAAGGCAACAGGCTTCTATAAGAACGGAGGGTTATTACAGCAGGGCTGGGAGAATCAAAGTTCTCAAGCAAGAGTATTGAAAATGGCCATGTATATCGGCAAATACATCTACAAATAAAACGTGCATCTGTAAACACACACACGTTGGATGTTCCAATCCACTAATGCAATGTGTTTCTATGGCAGAACTAACTTCGTGCACCTGAACTGGTTCTTTGGACACGGGTAGGTGGAATTGTTACAGAATCATTTCCAATACAGCTGTATCATCCGATAATATTTAAACAATACAATTTTGCATTTGGAAATCAGTGTCGCTGGCAGGAACAATCCTTAAGCGATGAGACAGTAAGCCATTAAGGAAGCCAAGACTAGTTCAATTTTACATTTCAGGACATGCCATTTAAGAGGCTCTTGCTCTGAAAGAACAGAACAAGAGCCTGTTCCATTAGGGAGGAAAACTCGGTCTTGGAGTTCACTTCAACAAAGGAATTAGTACAAGCAAGTGGCCTGCATGTCATTAACTGGGTCACCGCCAGGCCTCTCTCTATACAACCAGCAGAAATGGCATGGTTTTAAGATGATGTTGGCTGAACATCTACCTCCAATAATTCAAGAATAACAATGGAAAAGAATCAAGGAGGAATCGAGAGGTTACGCGCACTTCCTCTCATGAGCAGTGGCATTTGAGTTCTCAAGAACTTAAAGGGCTCTCGAATGCCCGTTCTCGGAATTTTACATGCATGGAAGTGGGGGCTGTGGCTCTAGCCTGTGTCTGGCCAGTCCTCAGCCCAGATGGGGTTCTGCTAGGGGTTTAATCACTTCCTAGAGGAATGCATGGCTGGTGTTTAATTATCCCAGTTTAATGGTGCATTCAGCTAGATCTGCTTGCCTTGCCATAAATGATCATGGTCATGGGGACCAGGGGCAAGGACCTAGACACCCAGGCCTAATTTATTTTACACACAGTGATGGAAGAGATTCTGCCAGGTCTGAAATCTCCATCTGCAGATGCGTATTTATAGCCCGCACGGATTGGGTCGAGGTGGATAATTTCCTGAACTGCTGTAACCTTGAGTCCCCTCCTGCACAAAGCCTTTCTGGTGGATTTTGCTGGATTGCAGGAAGGCTGGGAGTGCAGCTGACACTAAAACAACATCACGTGCAGCACCAGTGCCTAACAGCATGATTGATGGGTACTGACAGCCAGGACATCGGAAGTCTTAGCCCTGATTTTGCTCTTTAATAACTCAGCTACAGTTTAGCAGCCAGAGAGCATTGCTTGTCAAGAGGGCTCATTATTTTTAGCCCTTCTTCTGAAAAACCAGGCTGCTCTGCAAATTTTAGGCAGGTCCCTGATATTAGGGATGGAAAACAGAGATCAGTATGTTCTGAGAGTCTGCAGAAGCTAATGGTAAATTAAAACCTTGAGTATAAGAATTGAAGAGGTTAATCCATTTTCCAGCATTAAGATGAATTGAACGGGGGTTTGTGGAACTCGGAAGTTTTTTATTTTTTTAAAGTAAAATCCCTAAATCTTGTGTCAAGAGTGCCGAAATGTGACGTTTGAATCACAAGATGACCTAAAATGCAATGTGACCTTTGTGACCATTTAAATCTTTTCTGAAATATATGAGGAGGAAACTTTGTGCTTAGGTTTCAAGAAAGTCAGGAATCTTAGCCTTTGGGTTAATTTGGAAATCGCAGGTGAGAAACCTAATGCATTGCTTGGGTTTTGGCAGATCTCTTAACATTCTCTCTCCTGTGGGTGATAAATAAACACATTTACCTCCAACCTACCTCTAATCAGGTGATGGATCAAACTCACTCAACTCTTTACTGCGATTGAGTGGCATGCCTGAATTGCTTACGCTAGAGCTGGCAAGGTGGTTTTAAATTCATAAGCACAAAATCCACAGACACTCACGTGAGCCGAACTTTTTTCTCACCAACCAGTAATTCCAAGGAGCAAAGAGCCTGTGAAAACCTTTATCACCCGTCCCGCTCCCCATCCCGCAACTCGGACATTCTGAAAATCAACACTGGCTTGATTTCAGAGGACCTGAGACTATTTAATGATCTCCAAAGATTGAGGCTAGAAGTAGTGAGCCTCTGTCCCTTGAGACATGTTGGCACAAATGTTCTTCATGGCAAGACAGCACAGTGACCGTCCTGGGAAAGAGGGGGTTCCGTCGCAGATGGTGGCTTGGTCCTAGCGACGTATAACGTCCATCTGGTTGGACACAAAAGTAGAGTCGACTCTTCAAGAGCTTATGTTTACAATCTCTCCAAAACTAGAGAATTCATTTGTGGATCAGTCTAAATTTTGTCAATTCCCTCCCTAAACCACAGTTCCAGGTTGCTCGGGCCAATATTTTAAACAAGGAACAAGTGATTTTCTTATTCAAGTACTTTACTCTTGACCATGGTTATAGGTCTTTATTCTTATTATTTTCATAGCTATCTCTTTGATCTTTGGCTCTGTAGGCAAAAAGCTTGGTTTATGGCTTCATGCGTTTGGTGAAGGTTCCTGCTTAATGACAGGTAATCAGATTCTGTGTTTTAATGGGCCAGCGGGACAACAGGCTGCTGGCATTTCAAAAGACAGTTGCTGGCCACAAAGACAGGACTGTATTTTTATTCCCCCGAACTGTAACCTGTGTTTTAATGGGCCAGCGGGACAACAGGCTGCTGGCATTTCAAAAGACAGTTGCTGGCCGCAAAGACAGGACTGTATTTTTATTCCCCCGAACTGTAACTTATATTTTTAATGACAAGCCTTCTTTTTGCTACAGAGAATAGCAAAATAAAAGCCTCTAATATACTAATTAATTTTAATCATGATGTACTAGAACAGCTTTAATACATAACAGTTCACTCCATACGGTTAGGAAAAAAAACCCTGCTTAATCATTCTAGAATAAAAATAAGTATCTTAGAGAATATATTCCAATATTTAGTTTATATCCAGTGAGTCCTTCTAGCCAGTCAACGTGTTCAGTTGTTAAGGGGCACATTTTATGACTGACAGCATTTGCCAGGATGCCAAGTTGCTCAAAACCACATGTACTATGAGAGCATGAAAGGGCTTGCTCCATGGCTTGGTTATTCACTAGAAACATCCATTTGAAAAAGAGCTTAACAGGCCAAAGTCATTTTTTTGGCACATCCCTTTGGAGAAAGACTTGAGAGATTACTCATTCTTACACAAGTATACGATGTTTTTTTTTTGTTTTGGTTGGTTGGTTTGTTTGTTTTAAGTGCCTTTTGGTCTTGTCTACAGGTGTGCCTTACGAAGGTGAGATGGCTTTCCATAAAGCTAGTTTCGTCTAATTCTTCTATTTTCTCCATCTGCACAATGTCAACCTTTCCATCCAGTAAGCTGCTCTGTAAAGCCAATCACCCTTCATCAATGACGCAGAAGGCTGTATGCTGGGCCCTTCCCAGGAACACACATGTACGTGGTTAAGCTTTTACTTAAGACAGGAAGTATTTACGGAGAACTGTCTCGAGAACACACGGCTCATTCATTCCTCTGAGGTTTGGAATTTATTCCTGCAGCAAACCTTTCCCTCCTGTCCCCGACCCATCAGGAGTCTGGGCTCTGCCTCCAAACACATTCTCACGTTCAGCCCACCCCTGGCTCCACCTGCACNGGTGTGAAAGTGACCTCCATGGGGACCCGGCATGGGCAGCACGAACAGGAAACGGCCTGGGATGGGCTGTTTCCTGGTCTCTGCAGGGGCCAGTGGCCACCAGGGAAGCTGGTTAGGGACACCTGCAGGAACAGGCACAGGCCCACAGTTTGCTTTTATGTGCCAGGTTTAACAATTTTAAACTTGGAGAGGGGGAAATGTTCCTCCGCAGGCGTCCACGTTGGTGAGGAGCTGGGCTGGCTGG
>NW_007737953.1:42730-48297 GCF_000696425.1 Galeopterus variegatus | reverse complement strand
CTGGTATCACAGCACACAGCTCTCAGGATCGCGCTGTTTCCTGACACGGGTGCTCCAGACCCGTCGCCATTTTCAATCCCCAAAAGCAGTTTTTGTTTCTGGGAATCCCTTCTCTCTGCTCCTTCTAGAACCCTTCCAAGGTCTGCCGCCTCACGCCCGCGGCCGCTCCTCTGGGCCGCGCCGCCTCTGTCCTCTGGCCGCCCCGGTCTCGCTGCCGCCGCCGCCCTAGTCAAAAATATTTTTAAGCAGTTAGATGAGAAAAGAAATCAGGAAGCAAACTACCATCCACCAGACTCTGATAGGAAATCCAAAAATATCCAAAGATAGGGCTTGTTAACTGCTAATTCAGTTAATGGAAGATGGTTATCTTCTAAAAGTTAAAAACAGAACTTGTCCAAATAGAAAATGAAGGAATAAAATTATCTCTATTTTCACACAACATGATCTTAAATACAGCAAATTCTAAAGTTCCACACAATTTGTTAAAGCACAGTATTGTAACACCAAGGCCAAGTTTTCAGATCCTTGTACTGACTAGCTACACACACACACACACACACACACACACACACACACACACACACACACAGCACAAGCTACAAAAGAAAAAATTAAACAAATGGGATTATGGGATTATATCAAACTAAAAAGCCTAAAAAGCTTCTGCACAGCAAAGGAAACAATTAAAGGGGCAGAAAGACAATCTGTGGAATGGGAAAAAATATTTGCAAACTATATATCTGACAAGGGACTAATATCCAGAATATATATGGAATTCAAACACTTCACAGTAAAAAAAAAATCCAATTAAATAATGGGCAAAGGAGCTGAATAGACATTTTTCTAAGGAAGACATACAAATGGCCAAAGGGTACATGAAAATATGATCAACATCACTAATCATCAGGGAAATGCAAATAAAAACCACGTTGAAATATCATCTCACCCTGGTTAGATTGGCCTGTATTAAAAAGACAGAGAATGACAAATGCTGGAGAGGATGTGGAGAAAGGCAAACTCTCCTACACTGTTGGTGGGACTGTAAAATAGCACAGCTATTATGGAAAATAAAATGGAGATTTCTGAAAGTACTACAGATAGAAGTATCATATGATCCAGCAATCCCCCTTCTGGCTACTTACCTAAAGGAATAGAAATCATCATTTTGAAGGTATACATGGACTCCCATGTTCATTGCAACTCTATTTACAACAGGCAGGATATGGAACCAAACTAAATGTCCATCAATGGACAAGTGGATAAGGAAAATGAGGTACATATACACAATGGAATACTACTCAGAAAAAAGTTATGCTAAGTGAAATAAGCTAGATACAGAAAGAGAAATATCACATGTCTTCACTCATAAGTGGGGGCTAAAAAAGAAAGAAAGAAAGAGAGAGAAAGAAAAGCCCAAAATAGTACATTGGTCTTTCAGAAGGAGAGAATAAATCTGTGGTTACTAGAGGTAGGAGGAGGGGAGAGAGAAGGGGGTTGAGGAGAGATTGGGTAAGGGACATAAAGAATAATTATGATTTGTAATAATAAATATGTTAATAATATTGATTTGATCAATGTACATTGTAACAGGTGATGGTAGTCAATGCTGTACCCCCAACATACATATAATCAATTATTCAATTTAAAAAAAAGATTCTAAAGAATCCACACAAAAAATCTATGAAAGTTAATAAATGAATTCAGCAAAGTTTCAAGATACAAGATCAATAAACAAAAATGATTTTTATTTGCATTTCCTGAATGCTGAATGACGTTGAGCATTTTTTCATGTGTCTGTTGGCCATTCATATATCTTTATGACCTTGGACTTGACAATGGGTCCTTAGATGTTGCTTTGCGTTGCTTCAGCCCCCACAATTTAACACCCCACTTCCCCTGGGTGACAGAGATGGAAAGGATTACTCAAAGCCTATCTCTACTGCGCAGTGAGAGTCCCCAAAGAGGTTAATCTCCCTTTGGGATGCTCAATGAAGAGCCATCCCATCCTTGGGAAATTAACACCGAACTGGGGTTCTTGTCCTGCATTTATTTTCCAGACCAGGAAGTTACAGGAAGAGAACAAAGGTGGGGTTATAGTTTAACAATATAGGCAGGTAAATTTCAGTGAAACAGGCCAGATGACATTCCAGTAAGGCAATTAAGTGGTCCTATCAACAACAGTTTGATCTTAGCAAACATGCCTTCTCATAGTAATCTCTCAGTATCTTTACATAACAATCAGTAACTAGTCTGTCTTTTGAGCCAGCAACCTGCTGTGCCACAATCCTTATCTTGCAACAGAGACTTATAGCCTGAGGGAAGTTTCCAGTCCTCCACAAGGTCAATATTTGAAACTGCAAGGCTTTGGAAAACCAGGCCCTGTGAAGTACATATGCTTTTTAGTATATTCCACACTTAGATATGATATCAACATCATAAGCAACATAAGCAGAAGAAGATAATTGCACAAAATTAAAGACTTTTGTGCTAAAAGAACATTACCAAGAAAGTGAAAAGGCAATCTATAGACTGAGAGAAAATGTTTGCAAATTATATAAATTATATTTCTGTCCAGTGTATAATATCTCAAACATATAAAGAAATCTCACAACTCAGTAACAAAAAGATAAACATCCCAATTTTATAAATGGGCAAAGGACCTGAATAGGCTTTTCTTTAAAGATCATATACAAATGTTGAGGTGTGGGTTCAAGATGACTGACTAGAGGTACCCAGATCTTGCCTCTGACAGAAAGAAAGTCCAAAACAGTAAGTGGATAGTCACATGTTAAATAGAGTGTTGAGGAGAAAACACAAATTCATCAAAAGGGTGAGGAAGACACCCTGAGTTACAGAAACTCGAGAAGGCAGCATGGAAATGCAAGTGAAGAGGCTGACTGAGATCGGCTCAGAGCCAGGAGAAAGTCCTTGCTGTGGGGAAAAGGTAGGCAAGGCGAACACCCGACAGTACATGCTCTTTCTGTAGACATATGCAATCCAAGCTACATGAGAGCTACATGACCCTTGCAGGCTGTGAGCCCAGGTTGGGGAACTGCTTGGAGCCCATGTGATTGCATTAATCCAGAGAGGGAATTCACACTCAGTCATTCCACACCCCAGTTCCTTGGCTGCTGCAGGACATTGCCATTTTGATATTAGAGCCAACACCTGCGTGCATTTTGCCCAAGGTCCCAATAGCCCAAGCATCCCTACATCCCTAAGGCCCCCTCATTAAACTGTGACTCCAGAACCCAAATCCACATACCATCTTGCACCCCTGGGGCAGGTGGTTCAGCACAGTGTGGAGGCCACCCCCGAGACAGAAGGAGCCAGTGCTTACACTTTCCAGAGCCTAAGAGTTGACTGAGTGGGACATTTTGAAACCATTGGTGGCCCTGCTATCTTTGGTGTAGTGTACGCATGCCTCTTCTGGGGACACAGAGTCCCATCTGTAGCTCCTGTGAGACTACCCAGGGCCACCTGCCTTAGTTAGAGAACTGAAGAGCACCTCAGTTTCTCTCTTGGGGGTGCAGAGTCCTGCCTATGACCTGTATGACCTCAACCAGAGTGACCCACTTCAGCTGAGGAGATGCAGAGCACCACAGCATCCCTCTTAAGGGTGAAGGGTTCTGCTTATGATCCCAATGTCCTTTCCCACTCCAACTGAGAAATTTAAAAGCACCCCAGCATCTCTTCTGGGTGTACAGAGTCCTACCCACAGCCTCAGCAATATCATGTAGTGTTAACTCCTTCAGCTGAGGAACTGCTGAGCACTTCAATGTTTCTCTTTGGAGGCCAAGATTCTGATGGTAGTCCCCCAGAGTCATCCAGTACAGCTGAGGAGCTGCTGACTGCCTCAGCGTCTCTCTCAAAGTCCAAAGTTCTGGCTGCAACCCAAAAAATCATGCCCAGGGTTGCCCATGTAAGCTGATGAGCCACAGAACACCCCAGTGACTCTCTTCGGGATATAAAATCCTGGACATGACACCAGTGAACCCATCATATTTTCCCACTCTAGCTGGGGAGCTTCAGAGCAAACCAATGCTTCTCCCAGGAGCCCAAGACCTCACCTACAATTCCAGTATCATATTTTTTGTTTTATTTACTTATTTGATTTTATTCTGTTTTTCCAGGTTTTTCAAGTGTATACTTAGTTCATAATTATTTAGATTTTATTTTTTCCAATAAATATACTTAGAGCTATAAATTTTTCTTTTTGAGTACTGCTATAGCTGTATTTCACAACATTTGGCATATATTTATGTTATGATTTTTTCTTTGAGGCAATACTTACTTTTTAAAAATCTTCAGATATGAAGCTTTAACTTATTTTTTGTTACTAATTCTTGCCTAATTCTTTTTGCTACTGATTTCTTGTCTAATTCTACTGGAGCCAGAAAGGTAATTTGTATGAGACTGATTTTTAAAACTTATTCTGGCTTGCTCTATGGTTCAATATATGGTCAGTTTTTAGGTCCCACATGTGCTTGAAAAGAACACAGGTTCCCCAGTGACTGGGTACAGGACTCTTTCTGTATATATCCAGTAGACCAAGTTTATTAGTTATGTCATTCAAATATTTTTGTATCCTTACTGACATTTTTGTGTACTTGATCTATCAATTGCTGAGAGAAGTGAGTTCATATCTGTGGAATATACCAATATTAATAAAGCAAATGTATTTCACAGGGCCTCCAAAGCCCTGCAGTTTCACGTTTAGCCTAACTTCTTAAAAATACATATAGAAATGTTAACCTTGCAAAAGACAGAAAAATTTCCCCAGGCTAAAGTTTCTGTTGTAAGATATAAAATTGTAACACAGTAAGGTTGCTGGCTCAAGGACAGACAAGTTACTTGACTGGTATGTAAAACACTGGGGAAGCTGCCATTGAGAAAGAGAATGTTTGCTAAGATCAAGCTTTGTTGGTGGATCAACTTAATCTTTTGCAAATTGCATTATGGAATGTCACTTTGCTTGTCTCACTGATGTTACGAGACTCTACTGTTAAACGATAATTAGCCATAACCACACCTGTGTTCTTTTCCTATAACTTCCTGGTCTGGAGAACAAATGTGAGGTGGGAATCCCAGTTTGTGGTTAATTTCCAAAAAGAAGGAATGCCTCCCTGTTGAGGGTTCCAGGAAATTAGCCCCTTTGGGTCTCTCTCACTGCTCAGAAGAGACAGGCTTTGAGTAATCCTTTTGCAGCTCCATCACCCAGGGAAGAGAGGTGACAAATCTATGCGAGGTGAAGCAACACATATCTCCTGTTATGACGATGTGTTTATACATTTATTTGGTACTTTGATCAAATTTTGCATTAGATGTTTGATGCTATATTTTAGGTGCACGTAGATTGGGAATTGCTATATCCTCCAGGATTTGAAGATTTTATAATTAACCACTGACCTTCTTTAACTCTAATAATGCTCTTCAGTCTTAAAATCTATTTTATCTTAAAATCTATTTTTGTATGTTTGTTTGTTTTTGGTAATCATCTCCTCAATAGAAAGGCTGCCATTTATTGTAGTAACCATATATTTATTACATATATATATATATACAGT
>NW_007737953.1:32621-42086 GCF_000696425.1 Galeopterus variegatus | reverse complement strand
GTGTATACTTAGTTCATAATTATTTAGATTTTATTTTTTCCAATAAATATACTTAGAGCTAATACTTGTAGCCTCTAAGGCTACAGATATTGAAACCAAGAAAATTATTGCTAAAATAGAGAAATAGGTTAAGAAAACAGAGTAGAGTTTGAGGGGATAAAAGTTATTGACTTTATCAGACCATTGCATAGAATAGAAGTGCCATTTCAAGCCAGTGGGAAAAGTGGATGTTGGGACGATCAGGTCTCCATTTGGGGAGAAAGCTAACATTTGTGTCACATTCTTGCAGGTTCTCCTTGAAGCTTTAGGCCTAGGCCCTTAAGAAAAAGTGGGGAGGCACTGTACTCATCAGAATGGCCAAAATTCAGAACGCTAACACCACCAAATGCTGGTGAGGATGTGGAGCAACAGGAACTCTCAATCACTGCTGGTGGGAATATGGCCCTACAGACTTCTATTTATGTGGAGTGAGCAAGTGCCTTCGTTATTTCAGCCTCCGTGAGCTGAGTTGTCTGTTACTTACAATAGAAAGCATTCTTAACAGATACAATAACATGTATCAGAGTTAAGCTACTTCTTCACGTCCCAGTAGTCTAAGGTATGGCTTTTTATTTAATGTGGGAGTTTTCTGTCACCTCTTGAGATTAGTATAATGAAACAGCAACCTGCAGATTGGGAAAAATATTTGTAAATCATATATTTGATGAGGTTAATATCCAAACTTTATAAAGACCTTATACAACTCAATAACATAAAAACAAATAACCCTATTAAAAAATCGACAAAGGATCTAAACAGACACTCCTTCTAGAAGACGTAAAAATGGCCAACAGATATGTAAAAGGGTGCTTAATGTCATTAATCATCAAGCACACCTGTTAGGATGGCTATTATCCAAAAGTCAAGAGATAATATATGTTGGTGATGGTGTGGAGAAAAGGGAACCTTTAAATGCTGTTGGTGGAAATGTGCATTGGTGCAGCCATTATAAAAAACAATATAGACATTCTCAAAGAAATTAAAAATAGAACGACCATATGACCCAGTAATCCCTTTTTTGGGTATATACCCTAAGTAAATGAAATCACCACCTCCTAAACATATTTGTACTCCCTTATTTATTGCAGCATCGTTCACAATAGCCAAGATATGGAAGCAATTTAAGTGTCTGTCAATGAATGAATATATAAAGAAACTGTGATATGTCTATACTATGGAATTTGTACAGCCTTAAAAAGGAAACCTGCCATTTCCCACAACATGGATGAGGCTGGAGGACATTATGCTAAATGAAATAAAACAGACACAGAAAGAAAAACATTTCATGATTTCTCTTATATGCAGAATCTTAAAATGAAAGTCAAATATACAGATAGAGAATAAAACGGTGGTTAACTGGGACAGCAGAAGCAGGGAGAAAATGGAGAGATGTAGGTCAGAGCAGGCAAAGTGGGGATGAACAAAGTCTAGAGATCTAACGTACAACATGAGGACTTAAGTTAATAATAGTGTATTGTATTTAGGATTTTTGGTAAATGAGTAGATTATAGCTGCTTTGCCACAAAAACCAACCAAAAAGGGTAACTGTGTGAGATGATGGACATGTTAATTTGCTTCACTATAGTAACCATTTAACCATCTATACTTATCTCATAACCTCATGTTGTATACCTCAAATATTCACAATAAAATTTATGTTTATTTTTAAAAAGATTGATGTATGTTGGTTTTTTTTCTGTGTCACATACTAATGTGGTGAATTAGACCAAAAGATTTTCTTGTCTTCAATTATCATTGAAGTCTTGAATAAATTCTAGTTGTTTATTTACAATACAAATTTGGTTTAATTTGCTAATATTTAACATGGTATTTTTATTTTCATATTTATAAGTAGGAATGTCTTATGATTTTATTTTCTCATTCATTAACTGGGTTATATCATTTTATTCTCATAAGATGAATTGGTTAGTTTTCCAATTTTTCTATGCCCTGTTTAAACTAGAACTAAGTGTCTTTTATTGAGTAGTCTTAGGATAAAATATCCCACTTTGCTATTTCTTCAAGAGACTTTAGTGAGGACTTTATTGCACTTTAAAGACTTTCGATGATGGATTTATATATTTCTTGCCACCCATGCCAAAAAGATTTTATTTTTTTTAATTGGTTATGAATACTCATGAGATACAGAGCTGATTGTCACTCCTCGTGACCAAGATGTGAAGGCCAGATTCATAATGGCAGCATGCCCATTACCACAAATTGTGTTTGTACTCCATGTCCCCCACCCAATTATCCCCACCTCCTTCCCCCTCTCCCTTCCCCCTGCCACTCCACTTTATATTGCAAGGTATGTTCTCTCCCTCTGAAAGTCCAACGCATCACTGTGGTCTTTCTTTCCTTCCTTCTTTCTCTCTTAGCTCCCACATATGAGTGAGTACATGCAGTATTTATCCCTCTGTGCTTTGTTTATTTCACTCAACATAAGTTTCTCCAGGCTCACCCATGTTGTTGCAAATGGGAGAATTTCATTCTTTTTTATGGCAGAGTAGTATTCCATGGTGTATACATACCAAAATTTCCTTATCCAATCATCTGTTGATGGATATTTACATTGGTTCCATGTCTTGGCTATTGCGAACAGAGCTGTGATGAACATGGGAGTACAGGTATCCCTTGGACATGATGATTTCTATTCCTCTGGAAATATACCCAGAAGTGAGATTGCTGGATTGTATTGAAGATCTATCTGTAGTTGTTTGAGAAAACTCCATACTGTTTTCCATAGTGAGTGTACTAATTCACAGTCCCACCAATACTGCGGGAGCATTCCCTTCTCTCCACTCCCTCACCAACATTTGTTTTTCACTATCATTTTTATTATAACCAGTCTAACTGGGGTTAGGTGGTACCTCAATGTAGTTTTAAGTTGCATTTCCCTGATGACTAGTGATGTTGAGCATTTTTTTATGTACCTGTTGGCCATTTGTATGTCTTCCATTGAAAAATGTCTATTCAGCTCCTTTGCCCATTTTTTAATTGGGTTACTTGTTTTTTTTACTATGTAATTACTTGCGTTCCTTGTGTATTATGGATATTAATCCCTTGTCGGATAAATAGTTAGCAAAAATTTTCTCCCACTCTGTAGGTTGTCTTTTCACTATGTCGATTGTTTCCTTTGCTGTGCAGAAGCTTTTTAGGTTGATATAGTCCATTTGTTTATTTTCTTCCTTTTGCTGCTTGTGCTTTCGGGCTCATGTTCATGTAGTCTGTGCCAAGACTTCGTGAAGTGTTTCACCTATGTTTTTCCTTAGTAATTTTATAGTTTCAGGTCCTATACTGAAGTTTTTAGTCCATTCTGAGTTGATTTTAGTATATGGTGAGAGACGCATATCTAGTTGCATTCTTCTGCATATGTATAACCAATTTTGCCAGCACCACTTGTTAAAGAGGCAATCGTTTCCCCAATGTAGATTTTTGTTGCCTTTGTTCATTATCAGATGGCTGTAAGCCTGAGGGGTGATTTCTGGGTTCTCAATTCTGCTCCACTGGTTGGAGTGTCTATTTTTATGCCAGTACCATGCTGTTTTGGTTCCAACAGCTTTGTAGTATAATTTGAAGTCAGGTGGTATTATGTCTCTGGCTTTATTTATTTATTTAATTTTTGCTCAGGATTGCTTTGATTATTTGGGGTCTTTTGTTGTTCCATACAAAAGTTAAGATTGTTTTTCCTCTTTCTGTGAATAATGTCATTGGTATTTTGATGGGGATTGCATTGAATCTACAGGTCACTTTGGGTGTTATAGACATTTTCACAATGTTAATTCTTCCATTCCAAGAGCATGGAATACCTTTCCATCTTTTTGTGTCTTCTTTAATTTCTTTCAGAAGTGGTTTGTAGTTCTCATTGTAGAGATCTTTCCCATCCTTGAATAAATTGATCTCTAAGTATTTAATTATTTTCATGACAATTGTAAATGGTCTGGCTTACCCTATTTCTCTTTCTGTTAGGTCATTATTTGAGTATATAAATGCAATGGATTTGGGGGCATTGATTTTGTATCGACAACATTACTGAAGTTATTAACCAACTCTAGGAGTTTTTTTGATAGAATCTTTAGGTTTTTCTATATATAGCATCATGTCATCTGCAAATAGAGACAATTTGACTTCATCTTTTCCAATCTGGATTCCCTTTATTTCTTTCCCTTGCCTGATTGCTCTGGCTAGTACCTCCAGCATTATATTAGATAGAAGTGGTGAGAGTGGGCATCCTTATCTTGTTCCTGTTCTTAAGGGAAAGGCCCTCAGTTTTCCCCATTCAGCATGATACTGGCCATGGGCTTGTCATAAATGGCTTTTAGTGTGTTGAGATGCTTTCCTTCTATACCTAATTTGCTGAGAGTCTGTATCATAAAGGATGTTGAATTTTGTCAAATGCTTTTTCAGCATCTATGGAGATAATAATATGGTCTTTGTCCTTGAGTTTGTTGATGTGATGCATCACATTTATTGAGTTTCATATGTTAAACCATCCTCTCATCCCAGGGAGAGAGTTTTAGTCCATTGTGGTCTGAAAAGATACTTGGAATGATTTCAGATTTTAAAAATTTGCTGAGACTAGATTTCTGACCTAATATGTGGTCTACCATGGAGAATGTACCATGAGCTGATGAGAAGAAAGCATATTCTTTTGTTGTTGGGTGAAATGTTCATATGTATCAGCTAGGTCCATTTGGTCTATGGTGTAGATTAAATCCCATTTCTCTTTGTTGATTTGTTGCATGGAAGATCTGTCCCATATTGAGAGAGGGGTGCTCAGATCACCCGCTATTAATTTATTAGGGTCTCTTTCTTTCTTTAGGTCTAAAAGTATTTGCTTTATATATCTGGATGTTGTAGTATTGGGTTCATATATATTTATGATTACTATGTCTTCTAGCTGAACAGATCCTTTTATCATTATCTAGTGGCCTTTTATGTCTCTTTTTATGTTTTCTGGTTTAAAGTCTATTTTGTCTGGTATAAGAAGAGCTACTCTTACTCATTTTTGGCTTCCATTTGCATGGTATATCTTTTTCCATCCCTTCACTTTTAGTCTGTGTGTGTCTCCACAGGTGAGATGGGTGTCTTGAATACAGTATGTACTTGGGTCTAGTTTTTTAATCCAATCAGTCAGTCTGTGTCTTTTGAATGCAGAGTTTAATCCAGTCACATTTAGGGTAGTTGTTGACAAGTACTTTTTAATTCCTGTCATTTAATTGGATCTTGTTTAGATGATCTAAATATCTTTTGATCATTGCTTCCCCTTTTGTTTCTTTTCTTCAACACTAGCTGGAAATTTAAGGTGGCATAATTTAGCTTCTTTCTCTTTCTTGATGGCATTTTTGTTTTAATGGTGGGTTTTACTCTTTCTTGTATATTTGTGATACTGGTCATCATTATTCAGATTCCAGATGAAGGACTTCCTTGAGAATTTCTTGCAGTGCTTGTTGTGTGGTGTTGAACTTCCACAACATTTGTTTGTCTGGGAAATACACTATTTCTCCCTCATTTCTGAAGGGGAGCCTTGCTGGGTAAAGAATTCTTGGCTGGTAGTTTTTTCCTTTTAGTATTTTGAATATATCATTCCGCTTTCTTCTGGCCTATAGGGTTTCAGTTGATAAGTCTGCTGTTATTCTGATGGGGGCTCCCTACAGGTGACTTGTTGCTTTCTCTTGCTGCTTTTACAATTCTCTCTTTGTCCTTGAGCTTTGCAAATTTGACAATAATGTGTCTTGGGGAGGATCTTTTTGGGTGAATCTGTTTGGGGACCTCTGAGCTTCCTGAATCTGAAGGTCTGTATCTCTCCCTACACCTGGGAAGTTTTTTGTTACTACTTCCTTACATAGGTTTTCAATACCTTTACCTTTCTCCTCCCTTTTGTAATACCCATAAATAAGATGTTGGAGCACTTCAGGTTGTCTGCTATCTCTGTTAGAGTTTCCTCATTATTTTGAATTCTTTTTTCCTTTTTTTGTCTGCCTGGGTTATTTCAAAAAGACCATCTTCAAGATCTGAAATTCTTTCTTCTGCTTGCTCTACCCTGCTGCTCAAGCTCTCTGTTGTGTTTTTTATTTCACTGCATAAGTCTTTCATTTCAAGGAGTTCTACTACTCTCATTTTTAAGGTATTAATCTCTTTGTAAATTTCCTCCTTCATATTCTGGATATTTTTTCTTGTTTCATTGTGTTTTCTAATTGAGTCTTCTTTTATTTCTTTGAGTTTTCTTAAGGTCATTGCTCAGAATTCTTTTTCAGACTTTTCAAGGATTCCATGTTCCATGGAGTGTGAAATTTGAGCCTTACTGTAATCCTTTGGTGGTGCCATATCTTGTTTATTTGTAGTTCTTGTATATTTTGTTGACATTTGGTCATTTGGTGGAGAGTTTGCTTCTTCTATTACTTTAGGTTAGCTATGAGAATAAAGATTTCTTTCTCTATTTGCAGGCTTTACTGGTGACTCTTCTTATATTGGTGTAGTTGAGTGAGCAGTAAGTTACCTGTGGCCCTGGCTGCTACTTTGGTGGTGAATTGTCTTTGCTTGACAGTAGGTGTGGTGGTGGCTATATTACACTGCCTTGGGTCCTGTTCCAGAGTCTGTGGCCATCGAATGATGCCCCAGTGGCTCTCATCAGCTCACCTCAGTGGGGCAGACCACATGTTCTGGAGCTTCCCTCTGTGTCCAAGGAGTGGGTAGGGGTCTCAGAAGAGTTTTAGAAAAGGCGAGGAGGTCCACATGTAAGTTCTTTTTAATACAAACTACATTCTATTTTAAATTTGTGTGTGTGTGTGTGTGTGTTCACATTGCCTATCAATGTGCTCATGTTGACAGTGGGTACTCTCATTTTTGTCTAGAGAATTGATTAAATAAACCCTTGGCAAACAGTTCCAAGACCACCCCTTGATATGTGACAGTCAGAAGCTCATCAGAGCACATATTCTTAGCATTGTATGTATTTGATAAACAATACCTAAGTTCCCACCATGCGCTACTGTGCTAATGACTGGCGATACAAAGTTCAGGCTCCAATAGTCCAATCTGAAAGAGACAGGAAAAAACAAACCATCAATTACAGAAGAGAATGATAAGCGTTCTGATGCAAGTGCTATATTGCAAACAGCTATAGGCACAGAATAGAGGGTAATGTGGAGAGACATCCACAAGTAACCAGCATTTTGGAACTGATGGAAGGATGCAAAAGACATTGAAAGACCTGGACAAATGGAGAACAGACCAATGTATGCAGGCCATTTGGAAGCCAGAGCTAAATCGAAGAGTTGGCAAAATTGCACATTTTATGAAATTAAAAACTGAGTGAAAAACAAGAGCTGGGAATGAGATCAAGTTTTCCTCCATAAGAAATGGGCTAGAAATGAGAAGTGGGAACGTACACCAGGCCTTGAATGTTCCCAGCAGAACTCAAAGATCGGAATGGTGTTTTTGAATTTCTTAACATGGAATAGGGAAATAAACCTCCTGTGCTCAGTTTCCTTATCTCTGAAATTAAGATGATTATATTCTACCTAATAAAACTGTGGTGAGGATTAGCTGCTTTAATTTATATAATGTACTCAGAATGGGACCTGGTATTACTAAGTCTCCTTATATGTTAGCTCTTCTATTTGAGTCAGGTTTGAAGATTATTCCCTAATGTTGTAAGCTAGTGGACAGGAAGGTGAGGCAATTCTGAGACAACTGCCAGGAACTGTTTGGCGCCAGCTCAACTACTCACAAGGGAGAGGCAGAAATAGCCATTCACTGGATGTCTGAGCCGAGGGTGTCCTAACGAGTATCCCAGTGCTACAGACAGAGTCACTGCTAATTCACACACACCAGCTGTCTACAGGGCACACTCTACCTCCTTGGTTTCTTGGTTCTCTCTACCATTCGAGGAGCTAAATAAAAGTTTTCACCAGAACAACAGAAGCATGTTCCAGGCAGCCAGAAGAACTGCCTGCTCTGGGAAGAAAGTTATGCTGTCCTCAGCCACGTGGAATCCCCGTCCCTTTCTTCCAATCCCACTTGATGACAGGCTTTCAGTTTCCCTTTCGCTTGTTGCATCGCCCTCATTGTTATTTTTGCATCACTCGGTCACCATGCAGTCCCTGATGATGAAATAAAACTGAATTTCATTGTGAGCTCTAACTGTGGACAGGGTTTTGCTTTGGGCTGTTTCTCTTTAAGAAAGAGCCAGAAACTGCTTCAGACACAGGAAGGTTGCACAGAAGACGGGAACCGAGACAGAGCCACGTGTTAGTAGAGGGGATGGAGCTGACGCTTGTTCAGCAGCTGCAGTTAATGTGTGGCCATGTGTTCTCTTCTCAACCCTGGGCCTGACATAATCCACCGCTAGGAGTGGTTGTGAGAATGATGTAAACTCAACTCAGAGAACCGCCTGGCGTCCAAAGAGAAAAGTAAATCCGGGCTCGGGGCAGACTGGCATCTGTAGTGGAGAGGGCCAATCTGGAGTTTGTAGCAGTGGGTGTCCTAGCAGCAAATGGTGTGAGATTTTGGGTGGGAAGCCCTTGTGTGTCCCTCGGCAGCCTCAGGCACTGAGTGAGGGTGAGAGTGAGGCAGCAGGTGGAACACGGGAGGACAGACTCTGCTTTTCCTTTACCCCCAGCATAGCCGCTTCCATTGTGTTTCCCAAGTTCCACAGGAACTCTAGCTTGCTGAGCAAAATTTTCTAGCGTAATTAGTTTTATGGTGAGATTACCACTCATTTTATTATTGTGGAGGGTATTGTTTTGAATGAGGCTCTTTTTCCTTTTCTGTGTCCTCTTTACCTTCCACTTCCATCTTTTTCCAATTGACTTTTCTAAGGATAATCTGGATCTGCCACAGTCACTGCAACACCACATTTGTTTTTCTGTGATTTGAATAGGACAACTGATAAAGGAAAATAGACTAATATTATTATAGGCCCATAATACTCAACCCCAATTAACCACTGAAATAGGTTGTTTTAAATGTTATGAACATCAGCAATTCTCAAATATTTTGGTTTATGGAGCCACTGATACTCTTGAAACTTATGCCAGCCCCAAAGAAATTGTGTTTGTGTGTTTCTATTTATTCGTATTTGCCATCTTGGATATTAAAACTAGCAAAGTTTTAAATGTTTTCTTATTCATTTCAAAATAACTAAAATAAACCCATTACATGTTAACATAAAAGCAAATGATTACCAAAAATAACTGTATCTTCCAAAATGAAAAAATTAGTAAGAAGAGAAGCAATGTTTTATACTATTCATATCTCTATCCTGTCTGGCTTAATAGAGTGATTTTGGATTCTCATATCTGTTCTACATTCAATCTTTTGTCATATGCTGTTATTTTTGAAATCTATACATGAAATCCAGCCTTATACAGATATGCAGTCAGAAAAGGGAGGAACTTGGAGACCCGTAGAAGAATCTCTTGG
>NW_007737953.1:30526-32332 GCF_000696425.1 Galeopterus variegatus | reverse complement strand
GTATTTGCCATCTTGGATATTAAAACTAGCAAAGTTTTAAATGTTTTCTTATTCATTTCAAAATAACTAAAATAAACCCATTACATGTTAACATAAAAGCAAATGATTACCAAAAATAACTGTATCTTCCAAAATGAAAAAATTAGTAAGAAGAGAAGCAATGTTTTATACTATTCATATCTCTACCTGTCTGGCTTAATAGAGTGATTTTGGATTCTCATATCTGTTCTACATTCAATCTTTTGTCATATGCTGTTATTTTTGAAATCTATACATGAAATCCAGCCTTATACAGATATGCAGTCAGAAAAGGGAGGAACTTGGAGACCCGTAGAAGAATCTCTTGGAGACCCCTAAAAGAATCTCTTGGAACTCCAGGGGTCCTCAGACCGGACTTTGAGAACCCGTGATATATGTGAGCATCATCGAATGTTGAAATGTTACTTACTCGCCCAGAGTGAGCTTGAATTTCTGTTCATCTGACTATTTCTCAATTCTGCTTGTTTTCATTATAAGTTAGAAAATTGAGAAATATGAGAAAACATACTCTTGTGGTTAATATTGTTTTCAGGTTTATCTGTTAAAAGATTTAGATAAGAATAAGTACACACTCAAAGTTTGGATTCTTGTTTATTAACATTCTTTAATTGTGAAATATAACAATCATACACAAAAGTGCACAGAATGTAAGTAAAAATTCTGATGAATAAATACAGAAAATAGTTACATAACTACCAATGAATAAGAACTCTTATGTTTTGCAGCATATTAGAATCTCTGCCCCCATCACAGCCCCTTCTTGGACATAACTCCATCTGAGAGTAGCAGCCAGACTGATGAGAGTTAGGGTAAAGAGCAGAGACCAAGCACCAGAATTTTCAGAGCCAGAACAAAATTCACTATTGAGGAGTATTTAGTGAGGTGAATAGCTCCTGATGAGGGTACAGTTGCAATTTTTCCAGTCAGATCCAACAAACTTCATATAATAATCACAGGGTCATTCTAAATATCTGGACTATAGAAAGCCAAATTTCATCTTCATCCCTTGGAGCTAAGCTTCTCATATGTCTTTCAAGTAAGTGGAACCTGGTATTCTAGTCCCAGATCAAGATGGATAATCATGTCCAATCCCTGAGCCTTTCTGTGAAGTGCTGAAGGAGGAGGCAATGGGCTGGGACCCCTGGAATTACTGAGAAGTGACCATCCGGCTACCATCAAGCTCAAGGGGAAGGTTGAAAGTAAGCATTCAGGTAGGAGTCAATGGGACAGAAATCAGATGAGTATGGAAAGAATTCAAAGCAAGAGATAGGCATAAAGCATGACAGGATGTGACTGAGAAGTGTAAGGTACATTATTAGAGCTCCAGTTGCCCCAGGTAAGGGGAGGAAGCTATTAAAGGACCTGGAACTTTGTAAACAACTACCTTACATGTATCTCTTTCGTTACCCCTTGGTTGACCTTACCACAGTTGGGTTTTCCTTTTCAGGGGAGCTGCAGAGCAAACAGTAAGAGAGGATTACCTACTGTCCATCCTAAGACTTATTTCTTCTAGACCCTTCCCATAGGATCCCAAATAGGAAGATGACTACAGAGAACTACTGGGCCAAGCCTCTTATCATCTCATAGATGGCCAACATCACACAGAGAAAACACCTGAGACTCAGAGAAGTTGAAAAGTTTGTCTAAGAAATCTAATAACCAGGATCTACTAGAGCAATTTTCTTTATACTACTCCCCGATACACATACAGATTTTCTCTTCACCAAGTAAATGTCTTTCCTCTTCTGCAGGAAATGTATCTAAAAA
>NW_007737953.1:27117-29888 GCF_000696425.1 Galeopterus variegatus | reverse complement strand
AAAAACTAGCCTTTTTTTTCTCCTTTTTCTCTCCATATTTTTATAGGTTAATTATTTTAACAGAGAGACATTTGAAATAGGAATTCTTAGGAGGGATTAGAAGATCATCAATATTGGAGAACAGAGTAGTCAGGGTAAGGAGTAGAGTGGGGACTAGGAGGACATCAGTCCACTGCTCACAGACCATCTATGTGGATGTGGTAGATGACTCCAGAATAAATTTCCAAGCAGCTGGTTCAGGGTCCATGGATTGGCTTATTAAGACACCCAAAGAGAACAGGCCTTCAACCCTTGTTCCTTAGCTACCTTCCCATCTCAGGTGTATCTTGGCCAAGCCTCTCCATTGTTTCAGGGCTGACATGAAGACAAATTCTGTGCCTCTGAGAGTCTTCAATCATAAAGTACTGGACATGTCCTCAGAGAGTGGAGTCCTATCAAATGGAAAGTACATGGTCCCAGAGATCTGAGATTCTGTGCTTTTCTTCTGCCTAGGACTAGTGTGTGGAATTCTAAAATAGGACCATGGGTAGAAAGCTGTGGAGTACACTAACATTTATAAAGCAAATGTATTTCGCAGGGCCTATTTTCCAAAGCCCTGTAGTCTCAGGTTTAGCCTAACCTTTTGAAATTACATATAGAAATGTTAACCTTGCCAAAGACAGGAAACCTTCCTCGGGCTAAAGTCTCAGTAACACAGCAAAGTTACTGATCAAGGACAGATGTCCTTGGTTAACCTACTGATTGATATGTAAAATACTTAGGAAAGTCCTCTAGGGAAAAACAGTGTTTGCTAAGATCAAGCTTTTGTTGGTGGATAGACTCAACCTTTTGCAAATTGCATTATGGAATGTCACTTTGCTTGTTTCACTGATGTTACCAGCCTATATTGTTAAACTATACTTAGCCTCAACCCCACTTATGTTCTTTTTCTGTAACTTCCTGGTCTGGAGAATAAATGTGGGGAGAGAACCCCAGTTTGTGGTTAATTTCCCAAGGAAGGAATGCAACTCTCGTGAGGGTTCTGGGAGATTAACCCCTTCAGGGTCTCTCACTGCTCAGAAGAAATGGGCTTTCGGTAATCTTTTGCATCTCCATCACCCAGGGGAAGAGAGGTGATAAACCAGTGAGAGGCAAAGCAACAGTAAACCATTCCTTATGAGTTTTTTAGAGGTTTAGTAAAAATATTTTTACCCATTTAAAAATGAGCAATGTAAAGAATACAGAGCTCAAAATCAATGTAAAAGATCACTGTCTTCACTAGTAATGAATATCTGCTGCTTTCTTAGAAGGAGAGTGAAATAATATGATTGTCCTATCATGCTATTTTTTCTTATCTTTTAGCATCAAGACAGAGGCAAGCAGAAAAACCAAACTGGAGTTTTGAAGGGTGGTGTTCTGCTGTTGAATTCTAGGCTCTCCCTAGGTAGACCTTAATATCTCTTTTCGGTGAGGTTTTAGGGGTACAACCACAGAGGACATCAGTTCCTAGAACAAGTCATTCTCAGAAAATGACAACTTCAGAGAGGGGAGCCTCTTGGAAGGATATCAGGCCTGGGACACTTCTAATCCCTGCTCTGACCATCGACAGGAATTAAATGATGATTGAGATGGGCCATGCATGTTACCCTCTAGGTGACGGTGTGAGATGTCGTGGAAGGACTGTTGGTGTTGAGGGCAAAAATTCTGGGTCCTGCCTTCGGACATATTACAAGTTAATGTTCCTAAATTTTAGACTCCTTGTTTCAGATAGTACTTGTCCTGCAAACCTCACAGTGTTATTGTCTTTAAATTTCAGTTAATTTTATTTTATTAATATTATTTTTTAACATGCTATGATGTTGTTGCAGAGCAGTTGGGAGGGAGAGGGGGAGGGGAAAGGGGAAAAAATGGGATGGAAGGAGGAGAAAGAAGGAGGGGCAGGATTGAGGCTGTGGCACCCCCATATTCCCACAGGGGAGACCAAGGGCCTTCCAGCAGTGGCTTGGTCACTGTTGGGCTGGGTGCAGATGTCAAGGGGATATGGCAAAAGCTCTCACTTCTTGAACCACCTCAGTTGGCAGCTGTGACCTTGTCTTCTTTTGGTGAGGTGCTCAGGTGTGAAGAATTTCCATAGCCTCCAGATGACTGACAGAAACAAAAGTTATGTTTGGTATGTGTGCGTGTGGTCAGGGGGTTGGGTAAATTATCCTTTTTAAAAATCATATGCATGGTAAATAACAAAAAGTTTTTATTTTGCCAAATGCTGATTTCTGTGTTGAATTCAATTCATTAAACTGTCAAACATTTATTATGCTCTAAGTTTCTGGGCTGGCCACAGAGGATTATTTGATGATTTTTTTTTTCACATCAGAAGCTTATATTGAAGCGTCCTGGTTCTCCATTCTGTGTCACAGTGAAAAGGTAGGACAGTGAGGACCAGCACATGGTATTAGTTAAAATTAGTCTACTTTTCTTTACTGGTTTCACAGTCTTTCAATTTTTGTACATTCTTTTTAATTTACAATTTTTTTTTTTTGGCCAGGGATGTCTTGTTGCTTCTGAATTTCTACTTCATCTGGAGGTTAGAACCTGAAGAGGGAAGTGAAAATGGAAATGTAAAGGATCCATACCATTATTTTCCATAATTTTCAATTCATCATTTTTTTCTTTCTCTATTCAACTTTATTAGAAAGCATACATTACATTTGCAAAAGATGAGGCAAAAGGAAAACAAATACAACTCTGGATATAATGAAAGTGAAAGAAATGACTCCCTAGATTAAAAAAAAAAA
>NW_007737953.1:26269-26768 GCF_000696425.1 Galeopterus variegatus | reverse complement strand
CTATTCAACTTTATTAGAAAGCATACATTACATTTGCAAAAGATGAGGCAAAAGGAAAACAAATACAACTCTGGATATAATGAAAGTGAAAGAAATGACTCCCTAGATTAAAAAAAAAAAGGAACTATCTTCTCTTAATCACCATTCCATCTTCGCTAATATGATTCCTGCTTATTACAACACAGATCGATTCCATCTGTGTTTCCCGTATAGTTGATAGTTTCACCCCAAAGAGCAGTTCACTTAGATTCAACATAGTATTAATCAAAATAAAAATAAATTATCGTTGTAAATAATTTTAAATGTTATGATTGAAAATAATTAACATATTTTATACATTAATATTATTTACCAATCTTTCAAATCCATGAAATATATCTGGACACAAATATATTTCAAAGGGTTAAACCTGTCCAGAGAAAAAAATAATTCACATTGTTTTCCAGGCCCCACCATCTTTCTCCTCCACTTCAGAAGTGAAATTCTCAAAATTATTTTT
>NW_007737953.1:24200-25674 GCF_000696425.1 Galeopterus variegatus | reverse complement strand
CGTTGTAAATAATTTTAAATGTTATGATTGAAAATAATTAACATATTTTATACATTAATATGATTTACCAATCTTTCAAATCCATGAAATATATCTGGACACAAATATATTTCAAAGGGTTAAACCTGTCCAGAGAAAAAAATAATTCACATTCTTTTCCAGGCCCCACCATCTTTCTCCTCCACTTCAGAAGTGAAATTCTCAAAATTATTTTTTGTATTTATTGTCATTTACTTCTCTAATTCCCCCTGCCATCTTTACCAGTTTGGTTTCTGCTAATTAATTCTACCATACAAGTTCTAATTAAGATCACCAATGCCATCTGTTTTCCCAATGTAGTGGGCAGTTTCAGTCCACATTTTGCATGAATGCATTGATTTTCTAAGTAGTTTTAGTCTTTTAAATAGAATCTCATCAACATTCTCTCTTGTCCTACTGTATTCCAACTTTCTTTCTTTTGTGGCTTGTCCCTCTCTTTAAAGTTGAAGGTAACAGGAATCCATTATAAGTTCTTTCTTCATTCTATACAATCTTCCCACATGACCGCTTCTGCTCCCAGGCTTTCAGTTAATGGCATTGGTTGTAAACTGCACACTCAAATACCCAATTGTCAGTGGACCTTTGCACTTGGATATCTACCAGTCAACTGTAGAGGATATTTACTGCTTTTATTTTCATTTCCTGATATGCCTTGCTGCAGCTTCTGCTAAGAGAATTTTGTTTGGTTTTCCTTCTTCTCATTATAGCACTTAACCTAATACAAATTATTAAATATGATTATTCTTTTTTGGTTCCTTTCCTTACATAAATCAATGTTACAAGAAAGCATGGACTGAATTTGTTAGCTGACCACTATATCCTAAAAGCAACATTGCCTTGTACAACCTAATTTGGAGAAAGTTGATTTTTAGTTATTACTTGAATATAATGGTAATAAGTAAATAAATTGTACCATCTACTTTTTAATCAGGCTGCACAATCAGGCTTGGTGTTTCTTATTTAAAAAACTAAACAACTACAGTAAGTTTTTTATAGTAAAAATTTAATGAACAAAGCAAAACAAATTGGCTAAATATAAAAACATTTTTTGTTATATTAACCACAATATAAAGGTACACATGATATTATATGAACAAAAGTAATTGCAATCTTATAAATAGGTAAATAAATAAATATTTTAAAAGGTAGGTAAATACATCATATGTCAGCTTAGGGCTAGTGCCTATAGAGATGAACACGAAGTTCCTTAATACTCCTGAAAACATTTGACACATTTGATTCAACTCATGTCACGATTACTGCAGAAATGAGATTCTTTGAAATGGCAGAATTTTCAAAGCCTGATACGGTGTATTAGTCAATGAGGATCATTTCCATGTTGGACCAGGTCTCATGGCCTCCTGCCTAATCTTCCGTGCAAGTTTATTGATGAAGAGAAGGATCTAATGATTTCTGCTCTCACAACCTCCCAGGC
>NW_007737953.1:11918-23228 GCF_000696425.1 Galeopterus variegatus | reverse complement strand
TTATTATTATTATTATTATTATTATTATTATTGTTATTATTATTATTGCCTTCTCTTCCCCCACTACCAAAGCTTTTTTAGATGATTTTTTCTAATTGAACTCCCTGTGAAATTTTAATAACACAGACATACTGTATATCCCTTTATATACTCCATGTATATCTCTAGTATACAGATAAGAAGAAACAGTGTAAAATTTGCTCTTTTTATACAATGTGTGGTTAAGAATGACAAAAAAATTAAGCTATAATTTAAATTTAGAGAGTACTGACATTTAACTGACATTTATAACAAAATCTGAAAAACTTCTTTTAATGTAATTTACTCATATAAATTTTAATTATCAAATTGCATAATCAAAAATTTATATAAATATAAAATAATAATCCAAATTTAATAATATGCTTATCACTCAAAACTGCTGAAAAAGTTGAAATAAATTATTTTCTTTTATTTATTTTACTGTGCTTTTCTTTTCATTTTGCTTCATATGAAAAGATAATTTGTGAACGTCTAGGTAAAGATTATTATCCAGACATGAGTATTGTTGACATTTTTTTATTTTCAGCACTTGATATAAGTATCAATGTGCTGCATAACTTTAGTAGTATTAATAATAAAACATAAACTATCTGCATTTAATTCAGAAAGACCCCAACACATTTAAAAGCACTGAGGACCAAATGTAGGCAACATCCACAAGACAGCCAATGGCAGCCCAAATGTGTGCAGGCTAAGGCCACATCTTGTGGTATGACTTTGAGACCCAGTAAACAAAAGAGAAAGTCCTCCCATCACAGTCAGTACTCACTATAGATTTGTAGCACTGATATTGCATACATTTTGTGTATCTTTCACAAATTCAATGTCAGTGCTTGCTATGTGATACATAAGAAAACTCAATGAGAAAAATGTATACTAAAGAATAAGATATATACTATTGCTTGGATACTTTGAGCTTTGGAGGGTCACAAACTATTGTACTATCTAAGATTTGTTCACACCCAGGAACTAATCTTTGTACCCTCGGAGAAATGTCAGTCCCAATAAGAGCATGTTATTTAGGAAATATTAATTTGAGTCTCTTTTTTTTTTTTTTTTTTTTTTTTTTGCACTAAAGTTCAAATTTCCCAAAGGTTTTCAGAAGTTCCAATCAAACTCAATTCTTATCAAATAATGGGAAAGAATCTTAATCCTAAATTCATATCTGGATAATAGTGATTATTATCATGTGAAAAATTAACTCTCAACTCTAATCCTGACCTCTGGTCTTACTGTATTTATTTTTTTTTACCTGTAAGGAATTAGGTTGCCTCAGCCTTCTAGATTCCTAGTCTAAATGGTAGGTAGGAGACCACCTTAGCAAATCAGCTATTTAGTAGCTGTAATTTTTACTGAAGCAGTTTCTCAGACTTTCTCCTTTTACTGGAAAGCATTCGTAAGTGATCAAGGTGTTTGGCTTCATCATGGTCATATTTGCTCATGTTATAATAAACAACGGCTGATATTTCTACTCCACTCTTACTGATTGTCAATAATGCCTACTCAGTTTATTTCTAAAACCACTAGACTTCTAGTTCCTTTAAGGCACAGATTACTTACTCCTCTAATTACTCTGGGGATAGTAATTGCAAGAGCGGCATATATCAGTCTTTGCCTAGCACTATGTGAAACTATATTATGACTTCCTCTGTACTTTGTCCTCTACTTTGTCATAATACAACATAACTAGCTGGTGTCAAATGCAGAGCCACATATGGACACTGAAACTCTTCTTTATTCACACAGCCCAAAGCTACCAGATAATTTACCACAGTACATTTTGAGAATAGTAGCTTCTGTCCCCCAAACAATTAATTTCTGGTTTTCCTTTCCTGTTCAATCAGGGACAAAATCCCCAGAATGTGTGTGTGTAAACTGTAAGTATTTGTGACATCCTTTTTCTATCACTCAGACACCTAGAATTCAAATCATTTGATAATCTTTAGATGACCCTAGTAGAAAATCAGTATGTCTTTATAAGGGTTAAAATTATGGAAGGGATCAAATTTTTTAAATAAACAAAATAAACTTTATTATTAATTATTTTTCATGTTTCAATTTAATTCTTTATAACATTGAACAATTAAAACATTCTGAGTTGTGAGATGTGCACAGGGGTTTCCATAATAAGTCTTCTTTCCAGAAATGTATATTGCAAAAATTAACTACTTTTAGTAGTTCATCCAGTCAGCATATTTTTATTGCATGTTCAGTTCATCCTTATCATCAAACCCTGAGAATACAGGGCAATAACGTCCAAGCTGTTTTTCTTGGTCTGTCAAACACTGGGAAATGAGTGATTTTTTTTTTTGTGGTTGTTGTTGTTCAGTTGAGGTGGTGTTGGGAATTTTTTGCATATTCCCTTTTCCTTACAGCACATTACTGTGAAAATTTGTTTTGCTACCCCTGGATTTCTTTTCTTTTCTTTTCATCTTCAGGTCACTTTTCATGAAGAAATGTGAATATGATAAAACAAACGGACTGTTCCAGGGTCACATCATCAGATATATTTCTTTCTCATTTCGCTTTTTCTGGAAAGAAAACTGGTCCGATGTTGCTTCCCAATGCATGGGGACAATAAGAAAACAAATGTATGTCTAAATGTGGTAAATATATAAGAATGATCAAAAGGGAAATTAGAAAATATCTTGAGAAAAATGAAAATAAAAACACAACATACCAAAGCATGTGATGCAGTAAAAACAGGACTAAGTGGGAAACTTACATCTGTAATAACTTTCATTGAAAAAGAATAAGGATCTCAAATCTAAACCTTAACTTTACAACCTAAGAAACTAAAAAAGAACAATGAATAAATCCATAGCTAGCAAAAGGAAGGAAATAATGAAGATTAGAACAGAGATAATTGAAAGCAAGAATAGAAAAATGATAGAAAATATCAATAGATCTAAGAGTTGATTTTCTGAAAGGATCAACAAAGTTGACAAACCCTTAATTAGATTTATTGAGAAATAAAGAGTGAAGACACAAATAACAAAACTCAGAAATGAAAGAGAAGACGGTACAACTGATGCCACAGAAGTAAAAGGAGCATAAGCAATTACTATAAAGAATTATGCCCCAACAAATTGGATAAACTAGGAGAAATAGATAAAGTATTTTAAACACACAACCTACCAAGACTGAATCAGGAAGAAATAAAAAATCTGACCAGATTTATAACTAGTAAGGAGATTGCATCATAATAAAAACCTATCCAACAAACAAAAGCCCGTGACTGGATGGCTTCACTGAAGAATTATACCAAACATTTGAAAAATTAACACCAATCATCCTCCAACTCTTCCAAAAATAAAAAAGCAGGGCAAAGTTTCAAACTCATTTTATGAGGCTAGTATTATACTGATGTCAAAATAAGACAAAGACACTACAAGAAATCTACAGACCTGTATCTCTGATGAATATTGATGCAAAAATCCTCAAATATAATGCTTGCAAACCAAATGAAACAGCACATTAAGAGGACTTTACTAAGAGGAATTTATTCTTGAAATGGAAGGATGATTCAACACATGAAAATCAATCAGCATAGTATACAACATTAATAATGTAAAGGGAAGAAAACAGAAGATCACCTCAATTAATGCAGAAAAAGCATTCCAAAAAATTTCAATATCCTTGCATGACAAAAACATTCAAGACAGTTGGAACAGAAGGAAATTACCTCAACATAATAAAGGCCATATAGGAAAAGCTTACAGCAAACATTGTGCTCAATTGTAAAACTGAAAGCTTTTTCTGTAAGATCAGAAACAAGACAAGAGTTCCACTTTCAGCACCTGTATACAATATAATACCTGAAGTCCTACGTGGAACAATTAGCAACAAAGAGAAATAAAAGACATCCATATTATAAAGAAAGAAAAAAATTATCTGTGTTTGCAGATGACATAATCTCATATGTAGAAAATCCTAAGTTTACACAACACACACACACACACACACACACACACACACCTGTTAGAACTAATAAATGAATTCAGAAAAGTCATAGGGAACAAAATTAACATGCAAAAATCAATGGCATTTCTATACCCTAAAAATTAACATTGTGAAAATAAATTAAGAAAATAAAATCATTTATAATATCATTGAAGCAAATACAATACTCAAGAATGAACTTAACCAAGGAGGAAAAGGACTTATACACTGAAAACTACCAAACATTGCTGAAGAAATTAGGGAATATACAAATAAAGAAAAACACAGCCTGTGTTCATGGATTGAAAGATGTAATATTGTTAAGATGTTCATACTACCCAAAGCAATCTACACATACAAAGCAAGCCTTATCAAAGTCACAAAGGCAATTTTTGCAGAAATATAAAAACTAATCCTAAAATTCATATGGAATTCTAAAGGACCAGAATAGCCAAATCAATCTTGACGGGGAAAAAAAGCAAAGCTACAGGCCTTACACTTCCTATGTCATAAACTATTACAAAGCTACAATAATCAAAACAGTATGGTATGAGTACAAAGCCAGACATATAGACCAATGGAATAACATAGAGGGCCCAGAAATAAACCCTCATGTATATGGTCAATGGTTAAAGATAGACTCTTCAACGAATCGTTATAGGCAAACTATATATCCATATACAAAAGAATAAGGTGTGACCCTTATGTTACATAACATACTAAATTTAACTCATAATAGATTAAAGACATAAACATAAGACCTGAAACTATATGAACCCTTTTAAAAAACCTATAGGGAAAGCTTCATGAAAATGGCTTTGTTAATGAGTTCTTGGATGGAACACCAAAAGTACTGGACACTAAAAAATAGATAAACTGGATGATATTAAACATTAAACAGATAAACTGGACAAATTAAACATTTCTGTTCATCGAAGGACAAACACAAAAGAGTGAAAAAGCAACCTTCAAAATAGAAGAAAATGTTTACAAATCACATATCTCATAAAAAGGTAATATATGGAATATATAAGGAACTCCTACAATTCAACTGCACAAAACACATAACTCTAGGGCCGGCCCCATGGCTCACTTGGGAGAGTGCGGCGCTGGTAGCGCCAAGGCCGCGGGTTCGGATCCTATATAGGGATGGCCAGTGTGCTCACTGGCTGAGCGTGGTGAGGACAACACTGTGCCGAGGGTTGCGATCCCCTTTCCAGTCAAAAAACAAAACAACAACAAGAACAAAAGAAACCCACATAACTCTATTAAAAAATGGACAAAGGATTTCAACAGGTGTTTCTTCAAAGAAGACATACAAAAGGCCAACAAGCATATTGCTATGGTCTAAATATTAGTACCCCCAGCCAGCCCCCAGCAAATTGATGGTGTTGAATACTAACCTTTGAGGTAATGATACCAGGAGAGGGGATCTTTAGAGGAGTGGTTAATGAGGCTACACCCTTATGAATGGGATTAGTGCCCTTATAAAAGACACCCCAAAGAGCATCCCTTCCACAATGTGAGGATGCAACAAGAAAGCACCATCTATTGAATCAGGAAATGGGCCCTCACCAGACATCAAATCTGCTGAGGCCTTGATCCTGGACTTTTCAGTTTCCAGAACCATGAGAAATAAATTTCTTTTTCGTATAAACTACCTATTTAATAGTATTTATTATAGCAGCCTGAAATGCAAAACAAACTCACAAAGAGATATCACCTTACATCCATCAGGATGGCTCCTATCAAAAGGATAAAACAACAAGTGCTGATGAGGATGTGGAGAAATTGGAACCAACGTTTATTGTCGGTGGGAATGTAAAATGATGCAGCCACAAGGAGAAACAATGTAATTTTCCTCAAAAAATTAAAAATAGAATTCTCAAAAATACAGCAAATCCCTTCTGGGTATATATCCAAAATTTCTTTTAAAAGACAGGTTTAAATATATATATTTGTACACCCATGTTCGTAACAGCATTATTCACCATAGCCAAAAGGTGGAAGCAACCTAAGTATCCATCGATGGACGTCTAAATAGATAAACAAAATGGGGTATACACATACAATGGAATATTATTCAGACTTATATGTATTTCATTAAAAATACCATAGAATACTATCCAGCCTTATGCAATGTAATATTATTCTGTCTTATTTTATTTTTCAGCAAAATGTGGTATATATATAATGGAATGTAATTCAGTCTTATTCTGACATATGCTCCCACATGGATGAATCTTGAGGACATTGTGCTAAGGAAAGTAAGCCAGTTGCAAAAAGACAAACACTGTATAATTCCACTTATATGAGATATCTAGAATTCACAGAAATTTTTCTGGGGGCTGGGATTAGGGAGAAAGAAATGGGTATTGGTTTAATGGGTGTATAGCTTCAGTTTTGCAAGATGGAATAGTTCTGGAGGTTAGTTGTACAACAGTGTGAAAATACTTAACACTACTGAATTCTATACTTCAAAATGGTTAAGAACCTAAATTTTATGCTAGGTTTATCTTATCATAATTTAAAATATGTGTAAGAAGAGCAACATTATTTCACTGGAAAAAAATGACAAAAAAAACCTCACCTGCGTTCAGCCCCACCTAGATGAAGATTAAGATACAGGGCAGAGCAGAACTGGGTATTTCTATCTTTCCGTTCTACACACTATGTTGTAGAAGCACATCACTAATACCAGACTATGATGAAGTCTCAGGCTTCATGCTTTGTTATATGGTATAATTAGCCATTTTGGAATCTACAAATGTTTACGATATCATAAATCAAAGGCTATTCACCTTAGATCAATTCTCAAGTTAATCAGGAAATAATACAAGCAATAATATTAAAATATAGAAAGGAATTCTTGGCCTTAGCCGGTTCAACTAGAACAATGAAATGAGTTTTAAAGCATCAGAAATAAAATGAGTGTAGCAATGAGTAATAGTTACTAATCACATAAATAAAGGAAATAATCTCAAAAGTATTAATTATATTAATTAATACTCAAAAGTATTAGTTATATCTACAATAAAGACATATCCATCATTAGTGAGTAAGGAAATTTTCAATAAAACGTTCTAGAAAAATTACTGCCACTCTAACAAAAACAAATTGAGATTTTTACATAATAGATAAAAACTTCATGATTGAAACAGAATTGAATTCAAAAACCAATAAACAAAAAAAGAAACTGGATACATGTAAAATCAAAAGAGGAAAGTGACTTAAGGAGAGACATGGTTCTATGCCCTAGACAGGACTTAGAGAAACATCCAAGGTTTTGTACACAGGTGAAATAAAAACAATTATTCATCAAATGATTAGGGCTATAATTTATAAAAAATGTTTATGCCAATGGTTAAAAATTATAACATTATAAATAAATAACATAAATTACCAATGTAAACACTAGAGTGAATGAAATAACAGATAAATAATCAATAAAATGGTAGGAATAAATCAACACTTTTCAATAATAACTCTTAATGTAAAAGGCATAAATTCCCCAATCAAAAGACACAGATTGGCTGACAGGATTAAAAAGGATGACCCAACTATATGCTGCCTTTCAGAGACCCACCTCACCCATAAAGAATCACATAGACTAAGAGTGAAAGGATGGAAAAAGATTTACCATGCAAACAGAAAAGAAAAACAAGCTGGAGTAGCTATTCTAATATCTGATAAAATCAACTTTAAACTAAAAACCACAAAAAGAGACAATGAGGGACACTGCGTAATGATAAAAGAATCGATCCATCAAGAAGACATAACAATCATAAATATATACACACCCAAATTGGAGCAGCCAGATTTATAAAACAAACTCTATTAGACCTAAAGAAGGAAATAGACACTAATACCATAATAGCAGGGGACCTGAACACCCCACTGTCAATATTGGACAGATCATCTAGGCAAAGAATCAGCAGAGAAACACAAGATCCAAACAATACTCTAGACCGATTGGACTTGGCAGATATCTACAGAACATTCCATCCAGCAACCTCAGAATAGTCATTCTTCTCATCAGCCCATGGATCATTCTCCAGGATAGATCACATATTAGGTCACAAATCAAGTCTCAATAAATTCATAAAAATTTGAATTATCCCATGTGTTTTCTCAGACCACAATGGATTAAAATTAGAAATCAATAACCAATGAAATTCTGGATACTATACAAACACATGGAAATTAAACAGCATTCTATGTAATAACATATGGGTCCAAGAAGAAATCAAGCAGGGAATCAAAAAATTTATGGGAACTAATGAAAGTAATGATACATCATACCAAAACCTGTAAGATACTGCAAAAGCAGTGCTAAAGGGGAAATTTATCGCATTAAATGCTTACTGCAGAAGAATGGAAAGATGGTAAGTGAACAACCTAACACTTCACCTTAAAGAAGTAGAAAACCAAGAACAATCCAAATCTAAAGTTAGCAGATAGAAAGAAATCATTAAGATCAGAGCAGAACTTAATGAAATTGAAACAGAAAAACAATACAAAAGATCAATGAATCAAAAAGTTGGTTTTTTGAAAAGATAAATAAAATTGACAAACCATTAGCATGGCTAACTAAAAAAGAAGGGAGATGATCCAAATAACACAAATTAAAAATGAAAAAGGTGATATTACAACTGATACATCTGAAATACAAAGAATCATTTGAGACTACTATAAACAAGTATATGCCAACAAATTTGAAAATCTGCAGGAAATGGATAAATTTCCAAAACTGAGCCAAGAAGACGTAGGAAATCTGAACAGACCAATAACAATAAAGGAGATTAAAGCTGTTATCAGAAGGCTCCCAACAAAGAAAAGCCCAGGACCAGATAGATTCACAGCAGAATTTTACCAAACATTCAAAGAGGAATTGACACCAATTCTTTGTAAACTATTCCAAAACGTTGAAACAGACATAAATCTCCCAAACTCATTCTATGAAGCAAGCATCATGTTGGTAACAAAACCAGGTAAAGATACAACTAAAAAAGAAAACTACAGGCTGATATCCTTGATGAATATAGATGGAAAAATCCTCACTAAAATACTAGCAAACAGAATACAGCAACACATACGTAAAATTATTCACCACGATCAAGTGGGATTCATCCTAGGGATGCAAGGTTGGTTCAACATATGCAAATCAATAAGTGTGATACACCATATTAATAAAATCAAACACGAGGACCATATGGTCATCTCTATAGATGCTAATAAAGCATTTGATAAAATACAACATTCATTCATGACAAAGGCCCTCTATAAGTTAGGTATAGATGGAAATTATCTCAAAATAATTAAAGCCATATATGAAAATCCCACTGCCAATATCATCCTGAATGGGGAAAAGCTGCAAGCTTTTCCTTTAAGAACAAGAACTAGACAAGGATGCCCACTCTCACCACTCCTATTCAACACAGTGTTGGAAGTACTAGTCAGAGCAATCAGAGAAGAGAGGGAAATAAAGGGCATCCAGATTGGAAAAGATGAAATCAAACTGTCCCTGTTTGCAGACGACATGATCCTATATATCGAACAGCCTAAAGCCTCTACAAAAAAAACTCTTGGAGTTGATAAATGATTTCAGGAAATTAGTAGGATACAAAATCAACACACAAAAATCAGTAGCATTTCTATTCTCCAATAGTGAACAGGCAGAAAGAGAAATCAAGAAAGCTTGCCCATTTACAATAGCAACCAAAAAAATAAAAAACTTAGGAATTGAGTTAACCAAGGATGTGAAAAATGTTTATAATGAGAACTACAAACCACTGTCGAGAGAAATTAGAGAGGATACAAGAAGATGGAAAGATATCCCATGCTCTTGGATTGGAAGAATCAACATTGTGAAAATGTCCATACTCCCCAAAGTGATATACAAATTCAATGCAATCCCCATCAAAATTCCAATGACATTTTTCTCAGAAATGGAAAGAACTATCCAGAAATTTACATGGAATGACAAAAGACCATGCATAGCCAAAGCAATGTGGAGCAAAAAATATACAGCTGGAGGCATAACACTACCTGTCTTTAAACCATACTACAAAGCTATAACAACCAAAACACTATGGTACAGGTATAAAAACAGACACACTGATTAATGGAATACAATAGAGAACCCAGAAATCAACCCACACATCTACAGCCTTCTGATTTTGACAAAGGCACCAAGCCTATACACTGGGGAAGAGACTGCCTCTTCAGCAAATGGTACTGGGATAACTGTACATCGATATGCAGGAGTATGAAACTAGACCCATACCTCTCAACATATACAAAAAATCAACTCAAAATGGATTAACGGATTAAATATATACCATGAAACAATAAAACTACTCAAAGAAAACATAGGAGAAACAGTTCAGGAAGTAGAACTGGGCACAGACTTCATGAATATGACCCCAAAAGCATGGACAACCAAAGGAAAAATTAATGAATGTGATTATATCAAACTAAAAAGCTTCTGCACAGCAAAAGAAACAATTAACAGGGTTAAAAGACACCGATCAGAGTGGGAGGAAATATTTGCAAAATATACATCTGAAAAAGGATTAATATCCAGAATATAGAAGGAACTCAAACAACTTTACAAGAAAAAAAGAAGCAACACAAATAAACAAATGGGCAAAAGAGCTAAATAGGCATTTCTCTAAGGAAGAAATACAAATGGCCAACAGACATATGAAGAAATGCTCAACATCACTCAGCATTTGGGAAATGCAAATCAAAACCACACTGAGATACCATCTCACCCCAGTTAGGATGGCTAATATCCAGAAGACTCTGAACGATAAATGCTGGCGAGGTTGCAGAGGAAAAGGAAGTCTCATACATTGCTGGTGGGACTGCAAAATGGTACAGCCTCTATGGAAAATGGTATGGAGGTTCCTCAAACAATTACAGATAGATCTACCATATGACCCAGCTATCCCACTGCTGGGAATATATCCAGAGGAATGGAAATCATCAAGTCAAAGTTATATCTGTTTCCCAGTGTTCATTGCAGCACTCTTTACAATAGCTAAGAGTTGGAACCAGCCCAAATATCCATCATCAGCTGAGTGGATACGGAAAATGTGGTATATCTACACAATGGAATACTACTCAGCTATAAAAACGAATGAAATACTGCCATTTGCAACAACATGGATGGACCTTGAGAGAATAATATTGAGTGAAACGAGTCAGACAGAGAAAAAGAAATACCACATATTTTCACTTATTGGAGGGAGCTAAAGGTGAATGAATCAATTCACACACATACATACACACACACACACACACACACACAAAAAAAACCGG
>NW_007737953.1:8828-10918 GCF_000696425.1 Galeopterus variegatus | reverse complement strand
CTGCTCCACCTCAGTGCCTTTGGGAGATTCTCCTATGATCTACCTTTGAGGATCTGCAGGAAGGTTAGGTCTTAGTCTCATTGTCCCATCTATTTATCAGTGACCACATCTATTCCCATGCCCTCATTATCAAACATACAGTAAAGAGTCCCAAATTAACACCTTCACCCATGACATTTGTTTTTCATTCTAGACCCAAATTCCAAGCTGCCAATAAGACTTCTGGAATTACCTGTCTCCCAGGCAACAGAGGAAGGACAATGTAGGAAGGACAAGTAATATCTTTTTTCCTAAAGCTTCTGGAGTGAGAACATCATTTTCCATTACTTCTCTTTGTAGCATTAAATATAATTGAAATAAAATAGGAATTAGTATTGTTTTTATGTCAACTTCCATCCGAGACTGAGAGTTTCAACACAGCAGGAATGTCTGCTTTATTCAATGGTATTTCTTGGAGGATATTCCACCCTCTGCCACGTACTCAATTTACCCATACAATGTGAATAGAATGAAAGAGTAGATACATTTTTTAACCTTTCTTCAATTTGCTTTACAAAATGAGGGTGTGAATTATGTTTTCAGAATAAACAAATGCAAGAAGTTTCTTTGATAAAAATTTAATAAAGCGATGAGCAAATTTAATAACATGGAAAGTGAACATGTCATAAATTTTAATACAATATAGAGATGAACATGTTACTATATGTAAAATGTCAAATATTATAAATACCACAGATACAAAAGAATAAAGATAAATAAATAAATAGATAAATAAATAATATCAGGACAGTAATTTTTTAGGAACTGAAGCCCAGAGCTGAATATTTTTAACACGCACTTGGTTAATACTATTAACAAGATATTTCCTGAACTAATTCAATAATTTAGTGACTAAAGAGGAAATAGCCTTTTGAAATGAGCAAAGACACACGTGCAAGTGTGATAATGGCAGATCAGACAGTGAGAATCCTCTCAAGATGACTGCAGGTCTCGAGCGTTTCTTCTTAACCTTTCTTGCAAGTTTATTGGTGAAGAGAAGGATCTCGGCATATTTTTTGTTTTCGTGTATAAATATCACTCTTCTCTGTTAGCGGAACAAATTTTTACTGCTGATCATGGATGACTTATGAACCTTCCAGACTTTACTCAGGATTCACACCCTGTACTGAGGAGTCAACAGTGCCAACAGCCCTCAGATGCTGATAGGAAAAGGTTGTTTTGTTTATGTAGGTGGAGGGTTTATCTGATTACAATCATTTTTACCTAGTAAAATAATATTTATTTTGCGAGGTTCAGTTGCCTTGATCAACTCTTTTACTTCAACTATTGGACACTTGTTATCCTCAAAGTTTTGATGTGGGAACAGGAGGGTCAGTGATAACATGGGGGGGGGTTAGGAGCTTATATTACAGAAACTGGTGTCCTTCACTTGTCCTTTCAGTCAGTGTGGTTCCATTCAGGCTCTTTGTTCCTCTGACTCTGTCTCAGTCCGACAAGGCAGGTCAATATGTCCTGGGCTATCGTACTATGGAAAAATAGCCTCCTTTAATTGCTTCTATGTTTTCATTTAATATTTTCATAACTTCTTTTCATGGAGTGGTTTGTAGGGCAAAGTTTGTCTTACTGTTCTTGCATTATGTTGTAATTCATGATGAAATAAGACAAAGAGAAGTAAAAAAAACGCAAGGAGACTGTACTGTTCTTCTCAATAATTTTCATGACTTCAGATATTTTGTTTCTTATTTCAACTTTCCTAGAAAGCAAAACTCGACAGTTGTTTGTGGGCAAAAAGAAAACAAAACTAAGGCTGATGTCATGAAAGTGAAAGGAGAAAAGTGACTTTGTGCTCACGTAATGGCAAATTGTAAGTTAGCAAACTTCAATGAAACAACAGTGGGGACTAGGAGCCACGGCAGAGCGAGACTAAAGGTCAATGGTGACGTGCACAGAGGCAGGAAAATGGCTGCTTCTGCCAGAACCTCAAAGAAGAGCAGGTCCTGAGCCCATGGACTTCCTCAGCTTTGCAGGACCTACCACCTGGCTTTTCTTTCATTTAATCAAGATGTCATCAGTTCTGAAGAGAGAAGTGA
>NW_007737953.1:7448-7864 GCF_000696425.1 Galeopterus variegatus | reverse complement strand
CTTTGCTGTCAAGGTAGTAAATCCTCCAGGATCCTGGCCCTCACCCCTAGAGTGTTTGTGTAAATGACCCAAGTTCTCAGCGGTGGCCTCCTCGTCTCCTGACCCACGTACCCAGGAGTCAACAGCGCCAACAGCCCTCAGATGCTGATAGGAAAATGTTGTTTGTTTATGTAGGTGGAGGGTTTATCTGATTACAATCATTTTTACCTAGTAAGATAATATTTACTTTGCAAGGTACAGTTGCCATTGATCAACTCTTTTACTGAAACTATTGGACACTTGTTACCCTCAAAGTTTTGATGTGGGAACAGGAAATTCAGTGATAACATGGTCTTTTATTAGGAGCTTATATTGTAGAAACTAATGTCCTTCACTTGTCCTTTCAGTCAGTGTGATTCCATTCAGGCTCTTTGTTC
>NW_007737953.1:2622-3645 GCF_000696425.1 Galeopterus variegatus | reverse complement strand
CTGATAGTAGGAGTGAATTTGTAAAACTGACAACATACTCTTAAGAAAGGGTTGGTGTACCGTTAAACAGATTTTTCCTGTGTTTCCTCTCAGTCCACACCCAGGTAGGCAGGCTGTCTCTCCTCCATGTGTCCTACTAAGTAGAGGGGGTGATCAGTCAGGAGGCTCTGCATGGCAAGGGACACATTCTGACCTTTTATCTCTCCACATAGGTGCCCAATGCCCAAAGAAGATATGTCCTGCTTGAAGCAGAGAGTCTCATTTCCCTCTAAAAAAAGAAAAGCTACAGAAACAAGTTTATTTAAGTACTGGGGTCAGTTCTTACCAGGAAAGAGCCTCTTTTTAGCTCTGAGGAAAAAGCTGTGGAAGGAGACAGACTTCTGCACAAACAGAAAGAAGCCTGCTCTCCACAGACGTGCTGTCTGCCTTGGTCCATCTTAGCCAGTAGTAGACGATCCTCCTCTGTAACTACTTTATATGACTTATAACAAAGTACCTGGAATTGGGCAATTTATCAAGAAAATGAAATCTGTTGCTTACAGTTTCTGAGGCTGAGAATTTCAAAGTCCATCTGGTGATGGTGACAGTGTCCCAGGGATCTCACCTTGTAAGAGACTGAAAGCAGAGAGAGCAGAGAGAGAACAGAGCAGAGAGAGACAGACTCTCCTCTTCTTTTAAAGCCCTCAGAACCAAGCCCTGACCACCATTTTTAATCCATTTACTATTACACGGTCCTGCGATCCAACCACCTCTTCAAGGCTCCTCCTTTCAGTTACCATAATAGGATTTCCCACCCTGTTAACAGTCACAGTGGGGGCTAAGTTTCTAAGACATAAAACTTGGGGGACACATTCAAGCTTCAGGGAGTTTTGGGGGAACATAATTGATTCTACTACAGGGGCATTTGCACATCTAAAATATTCATCATAGGAAAAGAAGGAAAGGCTTTTATAAAAGAGTTTTAAAAAACCTAAAACTTTCACTCAACTTTTGCTTTTAATTTGTAGGTTTGTAATCTTAAGG
>NW_007737953.1:0-1669 GCF_000696425.1 Galeopterus variegatus | reverse complement strand
ATGTAAAGGGTGACTGTTTTTAAGTCTTCCCCCAAAGGACTCACAGAATTCTGTATTTTAGTCTGTCACGTTTTTGCAAGTAGTTACTGAGAGAGGGGTGAGAGAATTCACTATTCTGATATACACAAATGTATATATATATATATATACAAAATAAGAAAATAACCATATTTTAAGCATTCATGGTGTGGGAAATTCAAGTACTCATTAAGTATTTTAAAATGTTTTGGTTTATTTAACACTCAAAACAACTCTGGAAATACTTGCACCCTATTTTCATTTAAGAAAATATAAGGCTCAAAAAATTAAGTGAACTTCCCAGGATCATGTATAGTTGCTGGCAGAAGGAAGATCCAGGGCAAAGTCCTATATTGCATATTACAGGCAATTGAAAAAGTTTCACATTTTAGAATTCTGTTCTTTTAAAACGTGCTTCGATTCCAAAGTTGAAGACACATTTTGCTCCCTGGACTTCCATTTATCAGCACATACTATTGCATTTTGCTCATTCTCACCTATTCTTTATTTTAGATATTTGGGAAAGAAATTTATAGATTAAGTTTTCCTCTTCCATCTTATGGAAGAATTGTCTCATACTATTATATTAATTGCAGGTTGGTTATTTGTGCGTAGCCAAGAGGCTATGATTTTCATGAAGTGGATGCTCTACATTCTAGATGAAATATAAATTTAAATAAGAATTTTTCCATAATAATATAAAAGAATAGAAGAAGAATTCTTGGCATATCTATCTCCACTAGAAAATGAACTGAGATTACGATAATAATAGTAAAAACAGTGTCATAGTGAGAAATCAGGTAACCAGATTTTTAAAGCATATAGTTCTTGAAATTACATTATCTCTCATAACTAGATTTAGGATAAAAGATATATTTGATGTTAATATGGTAGAAGAATGTTTTCAATAAATTGTTCTAGGATGATTAGTTCATAATAAAGACACAAATCAATGCAAAATCTCATCTCACACCATAGATAATAAAATCTTGATGGAATGCAGAATTGATGGTAGGATTAGATTTTTAAAAAGAAAGAGGAATCCTGAAGTAACCTTGTATGCTCATGAGAAAGAGCCAAACTACAAAAGTAATGGTGGTTGTTGTTTAATACACACAAATTCTAACATCTTCATATGAAACACAGCATGGCCATAGAGACTTTCCTGGCAAGGTGGTGGATTAAAGCCTGATTTCAAGGTGCCAGAAACAAAAAATGTAGGAAAATTACATAAAATATATAAATCATAAATAGACATCAAAGAATGGAAGAGAGATAATAACTGAAAAGTGCTTAGGACATCAATTAGAGAGGGGGCATTATCATGGTTAATTTATGTGTCAAGTTCACTAGACTATGGTACCCAGATATTTGATCAAACATTACATGGTTTTGTAAGGTATATTTTCTATTAGATTAACATTGAGTCAGTAGAAATTGAGAAAAAACTGTACTCTCCATAACATTTGTGATTCGCCAATCAGTTGAAGGCCTTAAAGGAAAAGATTGACCTCCTTAGAAGAAGAGGTAATTGTGCCAGTAGGTCACCTTTGGACTTGAACTGCACTTTTCCCTATTTTGGATTTGCCAAGATTCTACAATTAAGTGAGCCAATTCATTAGGATGAATCCCCCAATCTCCCCTACCCCCA
>NW_007737952.1:47144-48308 GCF_000696425.1 Galeopterus variegatus | reverse complement strand
ATCTCATATTTAGGAAAGATATGAGATATGTCATCTCTGTTTTAATTTTATGGAAAGCCACATACAAGAGTACCTCGAAAAGTTCATGGAAAGATTCTGATTATCTTTTAATTCTATTTTTCCATGAAGTTTTTGAAGTACTCAGATATGATGTTAGCCTTGCTAAAGCTTTGTTAATTTTATCTTCTCAAAAAAAACAACTTTTTGTTTCATTCATCTTTTGTGTTGTTTTTTGGTCTGTGTTTCATTTAGTTCTGCTCTGATCTTTATTATTTCTTTCCATCTACTAATTTTAATATTGTATTGTTCTTGCTTTTCTAGTCTTTAAGGTGTAAAATTAGGATGCTTATTTTAAATCTTTCTATTTTTTTTGATGTAAGCACTTATTGCAATAAATTTCCCTCTTAGTACTGCTTTTGTAGTATCCCATAGGCTTTGGTGTGATGTGCTTCTATTTTAATTTGTTTCAAAAAATTTTGATTTCCTGCTTAATTTCTTCTTTGACTCATTGGTCATTCAGGAGCACGTTCTTTAATTTCCATGTATTTGTACAGTTTCCAAAGGTTTGCTTGTTATTGAAATGGCAAGATGGTACCCAATTAAATTAAGTAAATACTCTTAAGTGGTAAAGATTGTCAGTTTGGATAATAAACGAAACAAATTGTAATCTTACCTAAATATAAGGACACAAATTTATTAAAGCAAAAAGATGTAAAAAGGTAAACCATGCAAACACTGGTCAACGGAAAGCTGACGTAGTATCCTGTGTCTAAATCTACTCTCTAAATCAGGGGTCAACAAACTACTGCCCACAGAACAAATTCTATTATCTCACAAAGTAGACTATAAGCCAAGGAGCACTGAGAGGAATAACAAGGATGTTTTCCTATCAAAGGGTCAATCCACCAGGAGGATAGAACCATGAACTCATGTGTGTCTATTTGCTTCAAATTGTCTGGCATTTGCTTTTCTATCTCCTCTTTGCTTTGAAGTAAACTGTGATAGATTAGAAATAAAATTAATTTTACACTCTATTATTCTTTCAGAATAGTATCAAGACTTCAAAGTCAATCTTGAAAATATTCTCTTAATTGGTACTTAGTATATTTTTTGTTTCTGTTTTCAGATAACTTTTTTTTCCCTAGAAAACAATTGAAAGATTAT
>NW_007737952.1:41860-46497 GCF_000696425.1 Galeopterus variegatus | reverse complement strand
ACATCTTGTTCTGACTTGAAGTGTGGTATTTGTTCACTTCAGAGCATTTCAAAATATAAAGTAAAAAGATACATATCAAATATCAACTCACTTGTAATCTTACCCTAATCAGAACTCATAAACATGTTTATTTCTTCAAGATTGTTTGAGAGAGAAGTGGGAATCACATTGAGTATAAAATTTTTTATCCTGTATATTCTAGTTTTTTACTATACAGAGTGAACATATCCTTATTCACTAAATCACTTTCGAATATATAGTTTTTAATAACTGCTCAGTATTTCCCATTTAACCCTCCAAATTTGTTTTATTTTTCTCGCATGGCTTTCTTTCTGAGCCTAATCTGTGGATATGAAATAAAACAGCTCCCTAGATCTCTGGTTTCAGGTGGGTTTGGACAAAGGGGAGCCCAGCAGGACAGCAGAGAAAGGAAGAAGCCTAAGGTAAGGGACTTTTGTTCCCCTTGTCTCTTCATGCTCTGTTAACTCTGATGGCCATTCCTCTCAAGTCTCCCCATTCCAGCCCAGCCACTGTATTCCTTATGGTTTACTTTAGACTCCTCTAGTAGGTTTAATTTGTGAGAACTCACTGTTTCCTCCAAGGTCCCTGACTGGAACAAATTCCATTGTAGGGTTATATCGCAATTTATTTTACTATTTTTGTAATGTTTTACATTTAGGGTTCTCTCGATATTTTAAATCTAAACATGTTGTAATGAATATGTTAATGCATAATTCTGGAGGTTATGTCCGACTATTTCTTAATCGCATTTCCTAACTGCTGATACGTATAGGCTCTGCTTTTTTTTTTTTTTAATGTGGATTTCTTATCTCCATCAACACTGCTAAAGTCTATCATTAGTTCTAATAGTTTAGCTGTGGAATCTTTTGAATTTTTATAGAGACAATCATATCAGTTGCAATTAAAATTTTATATTTTTCTTTCCAATCCATTTACTTTTCATTTTTGTTTCATATCTTATTGCATTGTCTAGGATGTTTAGTAACATGTTGATTGCAAGCAGTTTTAATGGGAATAGTTTCTTTCCGATTTCAAAGAGAATGCTTCTTAACGTAGACACAAAACAAGAAATTGCTTTAGGTTAAATTTCTAGATGTTGAATGATTCATACAGTATAAAATTTTAAAGCTATTTGTACGGCTGGCCAGTTAGCTCATTTGGTTAGAGTGTGGTATTATAACACCCAGGTCCAGGGTTCAGATCCCTGTACTGGCCAGTCTCCCCCGAAATAATAAATAGAAGTAAAGCTGTTTGTTATATATCATGAAATTTCTTTCCAAAAAATTGCAACACTTTACATTACTGTTGATATTTTCTGAGAGTGCTTAGTCCCACATAGTCTTGCCAACATTAATTGTGAATTAGTTAGGTTTTGTTATTTGTAACCAGATTTTCAAAGGTTACAATTTATCACCATGTTCATGATAAAATTTTAAATATTACCAAGAAATAAAACCTTCCTCCCTACCTCCTGATGTTTCAATTCCTGTCCCTTAGAGATAAACACTGTTAGAATAATTTATTCATCTATAGCTATTCATTTAAAAATCCTATGTGCATTTTTACAATAATTGCTTAAAGAGACAGATTAGTAAATTATTATTTAGAAGGAAAAATAGAAATTGTATCTTCTAACTTCCTGATGGTTTTATATGAAGACTGTATTGGGTTCCCACATGCTAAAATTGTAGAAACTGAAACTATACTTAATACAAATACACAACTGAGTGTTACCATCTCGGTTTTTTTTGATGAGAAAATTGAGTTTCATAGACACAGGACACTTGTAATTCTCAATTAGAAAGTAAGCCCCACAATCGAGGACATACACACAATCCTCATAAGCACCAATTACCTTTCTCTGCTCCACTGACCCCACCTAAACCTTGATTTACCACAAGAGAAAAAAAATTAGTAGGATTAGGATTCTGCTGAAAACTAGTCAAGAATATTATCCTTGTCAGTAGCTGACAATATATTGTTTACTTTAAAATAAATGTGAACTTCCCTATTTTCTACATCTATGAAACCAGACGTTTTATTTTAAAATATTTCAGAAACATTTTAATCATTGAAGTCATTCTTTCACATAAAGGCCCTTAAAATTACTTTAGAAATGACCCAAGTTTGGGTCATTTTTCTCTAACATAAATACTAGAAACTCACAAAAACAAAAATTTAAAAAAAGAACAATTTCGCTCTTCCTGCTACACACAGTTTTCCAAAGTGAGGTGTTTGCTCCCTAGCTGCATAAATGTAGGTCATAAAAAATACTAAATGTTGACAGCTTTACTCCATCCGAAATTTACATTAGATAGTCACGGGGCTATGGAAGGTACAATATCTATAAGATAACTCATCAAAAATATAGATATAAAACATATACCTGCCTTTTGTCTCAGAAGGCTGCATGACTTTTATCTCATCAAATAAATAACGGAGGCATCAGCACATTTATCTGCACACAATAACAAATCCCATCCTCCCGGTAATTGTAAAAACACTGAAGCCTGTTATTGACCTTGTATAAAATATAGGCATGGGACCAAAAGGCAGAGAAACTTTTTTTTCTGTCTATATCCATGTCCAAAGCCCCATCACATACTTTGAAAACCATTAAACTAAAAGTCAATGAGGTAAAAAGGAGGGAAAATGTATTATTGAATAGAGAAAAACAGACAAGTTAAATCAAAAGATGCATCCATCCACACCATGTCACTCAACATCCCTATTTTCTTTGCTGAATTTGTTTTTGAGATATTTTCATTAAGGGAAAGATAAAAACTTCAGATCTCAAAGCTATGTCTCATTCTGTTACTTTTCACTTTCTTTGCTTACTCATTTTGCAAAAGAATGGTTTCTATGGATATATTTTCAATGTACATAACCTTTTCTGTATTAGTATTGTTAGAGCACATATATTCTTATGGAATTATAGTGGAAGTGATTAGCAAATATTTATTGATCACTATTTGCAAATATTTGTCATATCCCCATCCTAATCTCTGCCAGTCCCTGGACAGGGTTCAAGAACTTCAGCACTGTGCATTGCTCTGAGAAGGAATGACATGCACACATTATGGCCAGATGATATGATAAATAATAACTCATTAGGCTCTCCAATGTGCAAACATGATAATTACCACAGTAGTTCAGAGAAGAGAGATAAATAGCCACAGCAATGAAAAGAGGCTCCTGAAAAGAGGTCAGATTTGAGCTGGATCTTTAGGATAGTGGTTGGAGGAATGGAGAAGACAACAAAGAATATTCTATAATGGGCAGGGTGAAGGCATACAGTATAAATGGGGAGATATATACGAACCTAATATATACTCCAAAGAGGAGATGATAGAATTAGTTGGGGGATAAAAGGGATGTGGGTTTGAATAAGAGCATAGTGACTAATATTTTTCAAAAAAAAATTTGTAAATCAACAATATATAATTGTATAAATTTGTGCGGTATAAAGTAATGTTACAATTTATAAACATTATTTGGAATAATTAAATCAAGGTAATTAACATATTCATCATATCAGATACTTAACATTTTTTTGTGATGAGAATATTTGAAATTGACTCTCTTAGCAATTTTGAAATGTATAATACCGTTATTAACTATATTCACCATACTGTGCAATAGAACTCAAACAAAAATTCCTCCTAACTGAGATTTTGTACCCTTTGACCATCTCCTCCCCATTCTCCTTACTTCTGGCATCTGTAACTCCATTCTACTCTCTGCTTCTATGAGTTCAATTATTTTAGATTTAACACATTTGTATTTTTTTAAACAGCTTTTATTTTTTACTCTCATTTTCTCAGGTCAAATTTTGTACGTCATCTGTTGATTTTTGAAAGTAATTTATTTTGACTATGAAACAATTTTTTGTACCTCGTTTACTTCACTTAGCATAATGTTCTCCAATTCCATCCATGTTGTTGCAAATGACAGAATTTCCTTTTTTTTTTTTTTAAGGCTGAATAATATTCCATTGAGAGAGAGAGAGAGAGAGAGTGTGTGTGTGTGTGTGTGTGTGTATAAAACATTTTCTTTATTCATTCATCTGTTGATAGGCATTTAGGTTGATTCTATAACTTTGCTATTGTGAATAGTGCAGACATCTCTTCAACAAACTGATTTCAGATCTTTTGGGTAAATAGCCAGAAGTGGGATTGCTGGACCATTTGGTATTTCTATTTTTAGTTTTTTGAGGAATCTCTATACATTTTCAATAATGACTATACTAATTTACATTCCCACCAACAGTGTACAAGGGTTCCCTTTTCTCTACATCCTTGCCAACATTTGTTATCTTTTGTCTTTTTGGTAATAGCTATTCTGACAGGTGTGAAATGGTATCTTATCGTGGTTTGCAATTCCCTAATAATTAGTGTTATAGAGCATTTTTCAAATATCTGTTGGCCATTTGTACATCTTCTTTTGAGAAATGTCTCTTCAGGTTCCTTGCTTATTCTTTATTGGGATTTTTGTTTTCTTGCTATTGAGTTGTTTGAGCTCTTTATATATTTTGAATATTAATCTCTTATTGGATGTATGGTTTGAAAATAGTTTCTTGCAATCTGTAGGTTGTCTCTGCACACTGCTAATTGTTT
>NW_007737952.1:14451-41002 GCF_000696425.1 Galeopterus variegatus | reverse complement strand
GTATGGTTTGAAAATAGTTTCTTGCAATCTGTAGGTTGTCTCTGCACACTGCTAATTGTTTCCTTTGTTGTGAAGATGCTCTTTAGTTTGATTGAATATCATTTGTCTTTTTGCTTTTGTTGCCTGTTTTTTTGGAATCAAATTCAAATCCATTGCTCAGACTGATGCTGAGTAACTTTTTCCATGTTTTTTTTCTAGTAGTAGTTTCTCATCTTATGTTTAAGTCTTTAGTCCATTTTGAGTTGATCTTTGTATATGGTGTGAGATAAGGGTCTAATTTCATTCTTCTGCATGTGGATATCCAGTTTTCCCAACACCATTTATTGAAGAGATCACCTTTTGTCCTATTGTGTATCCTTGGCTCTTTTGTTGAATCTCAATTGAACACACATGGGTAGGTCATTTCTGGGTTCTCCATTCTGTTCCATTGGTTGATGTGTCTATGTTTTTGTAAGTACTCTGCTGTTTTAATTACTACTGCTTGGTGATATAGTTTGAAATTAGGTAGTGTGATACGTTTGGCTTTTCCTTTTTGCTTATGATTGCCTTGGCTTTTTAGGGGTTTGGGGGTTTCATATAAATTTTGGGATTGGTTTTTCTATTTCTATGAAAAAGACATTGGAATTTTGATAGGATTGCATTGAATATGTAGATTGCTTTCGGTAATTTGGACATTTTAATAATATTAATTCTTTCAATCTATGAACACAGGATATCTTTTCTTCTAGTTTTGGCTTCAGTTTCTTTCATTAACACTTCATAGTTTTCAGTGTAGAACTCTTTCACCTCCTTGATTAAACTCATTTCTAAGAATTTTGTTATCTTTGTAGCTATTGTAAATGGGATTGTTCTCTTTTGGAAAGTTTGTTTTAGTGTATAGAAAAATGACTGATTTTTTGTATGCTGATTTTGTATCCAGCAACTTTACTATATTTGTTTATTAGTTCTAACAGGTTTTTTTTTTTTTTAATGAAATCTGTAGGGTTTTCTCTATATAAGAATATGTCATCAGCAAATAGTGACAATTTCATTTTTCCCTTTCCTATTCAGATGACTTTTCTTTTTTTTCTCTTGCCTAGTCACTCTTACAGGGACTTCCCATCCTATGTTGAATAGAAATAGTGAAAGTGGTCATCCTTACCTTGTTCCAGATCTTAGAGAAAAGGTTTCAATTTTTCACCATTAAACATAATGTTAGCTGTGGCCTTCTGATAGACAATCTTTATTGTATTGAGGAACATTTCTTTTATTTCTAACTTGTGGAGAGTTTTTACCATGAAAGAATGTTGAATTTTGTCAAGATTTTTCTGGATCTAATGAGATAATTAGATGGTTTGTGTCCTTCATTCTGTTAATGTGATATATCGCATTGATTGGTTTGTGTATGTTGAATCATCCTTGCATCCCAGGAATAAATTTCACTTGGTCATTGTGGGTGATCTTTTAATATGTTGTTGAATTCAGTTTGCTAGTGTTTGGTTGATAATTTTTGCATCTGGTTTCATCAAGGATATTGGCCTATAATTTTCTTTTCTTGCAATGGTCTTGTTTGCTTCCGTATCAGGGTAATGCTGGCTTCCTAAAAAGAGTTTAGAAATGTTCCTTCCAGCCGGCCCGGTGGCGCACTGCTATAGTGCGCCGATTGGGAAGTGCAGTGGCGCTCCCGCCGAGGGTTCGGATCCCACATACAGACCGGCCGCTCANGTATGGTTTGAAAATAGTTTCTTGCAATCTGTAGGTTGTCTCTGCACACTGCTAATTGTTTTCTTTGTTGTGAAGATGCTCTTTAGTTTGATTGAATATCATTTGTTTTTTGCTTTTGTTGCCTGTTTTTTTGGAATCAAATTCAAATCCATTGCTCAGACTGATGCTGAGTAACTTTTTCCATGTTTTTTTTCTAGTAGTAGTTTCTCATCTTATGTTTAAGTCTTTAGTCCATTTTGAGTTGATCTTTGTATATGGTGTGAGATAAGGGTCTAATTTCATTCTTCTGCATGTGGATATCCAGTTTTCCCAACCAATTTCATTCTTCTGCATGTGGTATCCAGTTTTCCCAACACCATTTATTGAAGAGATCACCTTTTTTCCTATTGTGTATCCTTGGCTCTTTTGTTGAATCTCAATTGAACACACATGGGTAGGTCATTTCTGGGTTCTCCATTCTGTTCCATTGGTTGATGTGTCTATGTTTTTGTAAGTACTCTGCTATTTTAATTACTATTGCTTTGTGATATAGTTTGAAATTAGGTAGTGTGATACGTTTGGCTTTTCCTTTTTGCTTATGATTGCCTTGGCTATTTAGGGGTTTGGGGGTTTCATATAAATTTTAGGATTTTTTTTCTATTTCTATGAAAAAGACATTGGAATTTTGATAGGATTGCATTGAATATGTAGATNCCCATAAGTTATGGTATATTGTGTTTTCATTTTTGTTTGTCCCAAAACATTTTTTAATTTCTTCATTAACCTATTGGTGGTTCAGGAGCAATTGGTTGTTTATTTTCCATGTGTTTGTGAACATAAGGCAGAGACAGAGCATTCACTTAAACCTGGTTGGAGGAAAACTCTTCTTTGAATCTAAAATAAATAATTCAGCTTCAACTTCTTCAACAAATATTTATGAGAAACCTAATATGTGCCAGTACAGAGCTAAAAAATTTACAAATTTTATCTGTATCAGTTTTTGTAAAATCAAACTTTCTCTTTTTATAAAAGATGAGGAATGGCTCACTTGTTCAAGATCCTATTCTCTTTCAGTTCTGTCATGCTGCTTCCCTCTGAGATGGGATAACATATGAGAAAAAAAAGATGGAAAATATCACTAGTCTGGTTGAATTTATAGTAAAAATGTTGATTAGAAGTTTTAAGCTAATTAGCAGCTCAGTACTGTTAAGAGTTTAGTGTGGAACAAATATTTTCACTACTCTTCTTATTTTAAATATTAAAATTGCTTTTGTACTCTAAGTAGAAAAAAAAATCTATTAAACTACATAGCAAAAAACCTGATAACATTAAACTTTACTTTGAAGACTGAGAATTGAAAAAAAATAATTTCACTTAAGGTGTAGTAGTGAAATATAATCAAAGGGAATGAAATAAATCATATGTGAAGTCCTCTTTCATCTACATCACAGTACTTATTTGGATCATGCAGAAAAAGAATAACTGAGGATTTTTCTTTGGGTATTTTTGTTTTTGTTATTTCTGATAATTGAGCCAGTAACGAGTATTTTATCAAACAATTGTCAGTTCTCTAACTCATAGTGCCTGAAATGTGCTCGATAAATATTTGTTGGCTGAATGACTGAATGACTGGCAGGGTGTTGGGCAGATATAATATTTATTGTTCTAGAAAAGATAATTATCCAATTAGCTTAGAATAATGCTATTTCTTAAATTATGACTATTAATCTTTCCATCAGTGTGAATTATGATTGGATTCTTAAACTAATAATAATTGTCTCCAGGAAACAAAATGAAGGTAAAGAGATAGGCTTGATTATAGAAAACTTGTGGGGACAGAGACAATTTACAAAACCATGTATGTTCTATGACATTCATTGAAGCAAAACCACTAGTTTTCCTGTTTTAATGAGTGAGGACATTTACTATTGCATTTTGGAAGATGACCTCTTTACTTCCACAGGGAGACCGCACCAGCTTGAGAATATTTTGTGGGGGGACTGCTACCAAGGTCAGTTTTCTCCATTTTCTTTCTTCCCTGTTTAAAAAAATGTTTTAAATGTTGTGGTAAAATATACATAGCCTAAAATTTCCCATTTTAACCATTTTTAAGTGAACAGTTCAGTGGCATTAAGTACATTCACATTGTTGTACAAATTTTTTTCTTTATACTTATAAATAAAATATATTATTATCACCCCACTTGCTTTATCAGATATTGTTCATTCAAGGCACACTGAAGAAATAAATTAGGGACAGGCCCAGAAATTTCTTAGGGAATTCCATTATCCCATAATTTCAATTTTCCATGTGTAGAGTATAATACAAGAGCATTGAGGGGCTTGGCATTGAGATACCTTTGCCTGATTTCAGGTACTTTTACTTTACCTACCTTTACTTTTGCATTGTTTCTGTAAATTCATGTGTGTCTCACCACCATACCCCAAAGTGTGTTTTTTGGAGCATCAATTGTAGGGGCATTTGTAGGTGTTACCCAGGAAAGGAGTATGTGATCAAATAAATTTAAACCCACTAGGTTAAACTAGGTTAAACCAGTTTTCTTTCTTCGGGGTTTCTTTGAACTTCTAATTTGCTAGTGTGCATTGTGACTCTCTAAATCAGAGAGGTGGTCTGCAGGTTTTATGAAGGTATTTGACTACTATTCCTTGAGAATATTTTAGGAGCATTTTTCAGTGAAGCACATCTTGAAAACACAAGATTACAGTTTTATAGATCTGTCATTTTGATTATTAAATTATAGCAGTCCCTCCTTATGTTCCAAGACCCCCAGTAGATGCCTAAAACCACAAGCAGTACCAAACCTTATACGATGGTACTTCAAAAAGTTTGTGGAAAAATAGAATCAGAAGATAAAACAAATATTTTCATGAACTTTTTTTGAAGTACCTTCATATATACTGTTTTTTCCCCTATACATGCACTTATGATAAAGTTTAACATAAATTAGGCACAGTAAGAGATTAACAATAATAACTAATAATAATATAGAATAATTATAACAATATACTATAATAAAAGTTATGTGTATGTGGCCTCCCTCTCTCAAAATATCTTATTTTACTGTACTCAACCTTCTTTTAATGAAAAGAGGATGCAGTGGGGTGGTACAATATTTCATGATGCTACTCAGAACAGTGCACAATTTAAAACTTATGAATTGTTTATTTCTGAAATTTTCTATTTAATATTTTTGGACCAAGGTTGACCACAGGTAATTGTCACTGCAAAATGCAAAACCACAGAGAAGGTCAGACTACTGTATCTTTTGGTATTAAAGACATTTTTTTTAAAGATTTGGTTTGATGTTTTGTCATCTCAGAACTTGCTGTCACTTTTCATATCCCCCATCCAGTCCTGAACTGACCACCTGTTTACTGTGAAACTCTACACTTTTCTGCTATTTGATCATCTGCTTGTCAGTTTTACTCTTGAAACTGCACCTGCCTTCAAAAGAGGCTATGACAGGACATACGGAACGTTGACCCTAGAAAAGATGGCTGCTGATGATGGCATTTAAGCTAAGAGGTATCATGTGAGATTTTCATTTTGCGTATGTCACTTTAGTGAAGAGATGAACTGGGGAAAAACAAGGCCTCATGCATAAGGACTAGACTTGGAGACTGTATGAGACTGGATTGTGATCTCGCCATAGGAAGTATGAAGGATACTGAGGCTGAGCCCAGCACATAATGCACCACTAGAGAGATTTTAGGGCTATTCTGTGAATTGTTAGTGACTGTTGGCTCTCTGTGATCTGATGATGTGTGTTCATGGCCTCAGATTGATTTGAATTCACATAGTCCCTATTGGTTACTCAAAACTGATTAAATCAAAGCCTTAGAGGTGTCTTTCCTTTTCCACCTTATTGTAATGGAGTGGGTTATAGATGTTTTTTATTTATCCACTAATCAATATCCCTAGAAAACTGTAAGATCTGTAAGCACTACATTTTCCTTTAATGGATGAACTCCCAAGCACAGCCCCTGCAAATGCCAATCTAGGCTCAACTGAGTCTTAGAAACTGAGAAAATTTTCTTCTTTACACTATCATGGTGGAAGTTGGTATCTTAATTGTTCAAAACCATATTTGTTCTAAATGAAATGCAGGAGGCTAGTAAGGGGATCTTTGCCAAAACTGGGAGCTCCTGAGTTTATTTTTTTCCTCAGGTCTTCTCATCTCCCTGACAATTGCTAAAGAATGGCCAATGGCTTCTGTGGAGCTTTCAAATCTCTACCCAACCCGGTCTTAGAATCTTTCTTTCTCTCTCTCTCCCTCCTTCCCTTAGTCCCTCTTTTATATCCACTAACCCTTCTCTCAGCATAGTTTCAACAAGAAGCAAAATCGGCACAATAAGTTCTGCAAATAGGAAGACGAGTTGTTTAAAGGCAACTTCTGCCTTTGACCCTATAACATAGTCCTCACCAAAGACAAGTGTTATGGGTTGAATTTTGTCACACAAAAAGGTATGTTGAAGTCCCCGCCTTCAGCATCTGTGAATGTGACCTTATTTGGACATACAGTATTTGCAGATGTAATCACTTTATGGTGAAGTCATACTGGATTAGAGTGGGCCTTAAATCCAGTGACTGGTGTCCTTATAAGGACAGGGAGATTTAGAGACATAGCTTAAACACAGAGGGGAAAAGTTCATGTGAAAACAGGGAAAGAAATCAGAGTGATACAGCTATAAGCCAAGGAACACCAAGGACTTTCAGCCACTCCTGAAAGCTATGGAGAGCAAGGAAACATTCTCCCCTAGTGCCTTCAGAGGAAGCATGGCCCTGCTGACACCTTGATTCCAGAGTTCTAACTTCCAGTATAATGAGAGAATAAAGTTTTGTTGTTTTAAGCCACATGCTTTGTGGTAATTTACTTTCCTAGTAGCCCTAGGGAACTTCTACAACAAGTGAGCCCAAAGGTCTAGCTATTTGCATAAAAAAGAGGAAAGAAATAATTTGGGAAGAATTAAACCCAGATTAACAATCTAATAAAGTATCTGGCACACCAGGAAGTCTAAGCAGGATTGCATCTGTCAAACTGCGAGCAACTGTGGTGCATTTCAGTTTACAAATACTTGTACGTAATGAATACCCTTCTGGGCCACTAGAAGGTAAGTAAGACAATATATCTTTACCTTGAAAGGGCTGTAAGGTATAATGGATGTGCAACAAACACAGGACCACATGATTTCAGTAAGTGTGTAGGAGCACTATAGAAGTAGAGAGAATGAGACCTTAATGGGAACCTGAAGGTCTGGAGAAGGCATCTGCAAGAAAATAAAGCCTCAGCTTGGGTCCTGCAGGATGAGCAGGCATTGATGAGGGAGAGAATGGTGTGACAGGCATCTGAGGCATGGTACAGCTTATGCAATGTCAAAGGTGTAATCCAGTGCACTATGATCAATTGTGTACTCTGAAAGGGGCATCTCTAATGGGGAAGGTAAGCCTTGAGAGGCAGGCAGAGACCAGGACATAAAGATTCTCTTGTGTCATGCCAAGAGCCCAGTGTTGACCCTAGAAAAGATGGCTGCTGATGATGGCATTTAAGCTAAGAGGTATCATGTGAGATTTTCATTTTGCGTATGTCACTTTAGTGAAGAGATGAACTGGGGAAAAACAAGGCCTCATGCATAAGGACTAGACTTGGAGACTGTATGAGCCTGGATTGTGATCTCGCCATAGGAAGTATGAAGGATACTGAGGCTGAGCCCAGCACATAATGCACCACTAGAAAGATTTTAGGGCTATTCTGTGAATTGTTAGTGACTGTTGGCTCTCTGTGATCTGATGATGTGTGTTCATGGCCTCAGATTGATTTGAATTCACATAGTCCCTATTGGTTACTCAAAACTGATTAAATCAAAGCCTTAGAGGTGTCTTTCCTTTTCCACCTTATTGTAATGGAGTGGGTTATAGATGTTTTTTATTTATCCACTAATCAATATCCCTAGAAAACTGTAAGATCTGTAAGCACTACATTTTCCTTTAATGGATTCATCCACACAAAACACTATCCGTCATAATGTGCACAAAATACAGACTGGAAACTGCAGGAGATGGAATATGGCTTTTTCAGTACTGACTATTGATTCCAAATGATCCAGCAGCCCTTCTTGTGGCAGCCAGCCCTGGGTCACCAGAATGCTCAGGGACCTTTGTGCACCAGGCTTGTGCTCTGTCATTTAAAACTTTCCGTGGCTCGACTTCTCGTCAATCACAAAGGTTTGCCCAGCGCTCTTAGCCAGCTTGTTCATCCTTCTGCCCACTGAGGAATGTCACATGTGGCATTTATTTCCTCTTGGCTCCAAGCCAATATCTACACAGTGTCATGACTTCTTTGCCTATTCCNCCCATAAGTTATGGTATATTGTGTTTTCATTTTTGTTTGTCCCAAAACATTTTTTAATTTCCTTTTTAATTTCTTCATTAACCTATTGGTTGTTCAGGAGCAATTGGTTGTTTATTTTCCATGTGTTTGTGAACATAAGGCAGAGACAGAGCATTCACTTAAACCAGGTTGGAGGAAAACTCTTTTTTGTATCTAAAATAAATAATTCAGCTTCAACTTATTCAACAAATATTTATGAGAAACCTAATATGTGCCAGTACAGAGCTAAAAACTTTGCAAATTTTATCTGTATCAGTTTTTGTAAAATCAAACTTTCTCTTTTTATAAAAGATGAAGAATGGCTCACTTGTTCAAGATCCTATTCTCTTTCAGTTCTGTCATGCACCAGTAGATGCTGCTTCCCTCTGAGATGGGATAACATATGAGAAAAAAAAGATGGAAAATATCACTAGTCTGGTTGAATTTATAGTAAAAATGTTGATTAGAAGTTTTAACCTAATTAGCAGCTCAGTACTGTTAAGAGTTTGGTGTGGAACAAATATTTTCACTACTCTTCTTATTTTAAATACTAAAATTGCTTTTGTACTCTAAGTAGAAAATAAAATCTATTAAACTACATAGCAAAAAACCTGATAACATTAAACTTTACTTTGAAGACTGAGAATTGAAAAAAAATAATTTCACTTAAGGTGTAGTAGTGAAATATAATCAAAGGGAATGAAATAAATCATATGTGAAGTCCTCTTTCATCTACATCACAGTACTTATTTGGATCATTCAGAAAAAGAATAACTGAAGATTTTTCTTTGGGTATTTTTGTTCTTGTTATTTCTGATAATTGAGCCAGTAATGATTATTTCATCAAACAATTGTCAGTTCTCCAACTCATAGTGCCTGAAATGTGCTCTATAAATATTTGTTGACTGAATGACTGAATTACTGGCAGGCTGTTGGGCAGATATAATATTTATTGTTCAAGAAAAGATCTTTATTGTTCTAGAAAAGATAATTATCCAATTAGCTTAGAATAATGCTATTTCTTAAATTATGACTATTAATCTTTCCATCAGTGTGAATTATGATTGGATTCTTAAACTAATAATAATTGTCTTCAGGAAACAAAATGAAGGTAAAGAGGTAGGCTTGATTATAGAAAACCAGTGGGGACAGAGACAATTTACAAAACCATGTACGTTCTATGACATTCATTGAAGCAAAACCACTAGTTTTCCTGTTTTGATGAATGAGGATATTTACTATTGCATTTTGGAAGATGGCCTCTTTACTTCCATAGGGAGACTGCACCAGCTTGAGAATATTTTGGGGGGACTGCTACCAAGTCAGTTTTCTCCATTTTCTTTCTTCCCTGTTTAAAAAAAAATGTTTTAAATGTCTGGTAAAATATACACAGCCTAAAATTTCCCATTTTAACCATTTTTAAGTGAACAGTTCAGTGGCATTAAGTACATTCACATTGCTGTACAAATTTTTTTTCTTTACACTTATAAATAAAATATATTATTATCACCCCACTTGCTTTATCAGATATTGTTCATTCAAGGCACACTGAAGAAATAAATTAGGGACATGCCCAGAAATTTCTTAGGGAATTCCATGATCCCGTAATTTTGATTTTCCATGTGTAGAGTATAATAAAGAGCATTGAAGGGCTTGGCATTGAGATACCTTTGCCTGATTTCAGGCACTTTTACTTTACCTACCTTTACTTTTGCATTGTTTCTGTAAATTTGTGTGTGTCTCACCACCATACTCCAAAGTGTGTTTTTTGGAGCATCAATTGTAGGGGCGTTTGTAGGTGTTACCCATGAAAGGAGTATGTGATCAAATAAATTTAAGCCCACTAGGTTAAACCAGTTTTCTTTCTTTGGGGTTTCTTTGAACTTCTAATTTGCTAGTGTGCATTGTGACTCTCTAAATCAGAGAGTTGGCCTGCAGGTTTTATGAAGGTATTTGACTACTATTCCTTGAGAATATTTTAGGAGCATTTTTCAGTGAAGCACATCTTGAAAACACAAGATTACAGTTTTATAGATCTGTCATTTTGATTATTAAATTATAGCAGTCCCTCCTTATGTTCCAAGACCCCCAGTAGATGCCTAAAACCACAAGTAGTACCAAACCTTATATGACGGTACTTCAAAAAGTTTGTGGAAAAATAGAATCAGAAGATAAAACAAATATTTTCATGAACTTTTTTTGAAGTACCTTCATATATACTGTTTTTTTCCCTATACATGCACTTATGATAAAGTTTAACTTATAAATTAGGCACAGTAAGAGATTAACAATAATAACTAATAATAATATAGAACAATTATAACAATATACTATAATAAAAGTTATGTGTATGTGGCCTCCCTCTCTCAAAATATCTTATTGTACTGTACTCAACCTTCTCTCTCAAAATATCTTATTTTACTGTACTCAACCTTCTTTTAATGAAAAGAGGATGCAGTGGGGTGGTACAATATTTCATGATGCTACTCAGAACAGTGCACAAGTACAATATTTCATGATGCTACTCAGAACAGTGCACAATTTAAAACTTATGAATTGTTTATTTCTGAAATTTTCTATTTAATATTTTTGGACCAAGGTTCACCACAGGTAATTGTCATTGCAAAATGCAAAACCACAGAGAAGGTCAGACTACTGTATCTTTTGGTATTAAAGACTTTTTTTTAAAGATTTGGTTTGATGTTTTGTCATCTCAGAACTTGCTGTCACTTTTCATATCCCCCATCCAGTCCTGAACTGCCCACCTGTTTACTGTGAAACTCTACACTTTTCTGCTATTTGATCATCTGCTTGTCAGTTTTACTCTTGAAACTGCACCTGCCTTCAAAAGAGGCTATGACAGGACATACGGAACGTAAGTGAGAAGAAGGAAAGAAATTCATTACCTAAGTCTTAAAAAAACCAAACCAAACTTAAACCCAGATTAACAATCTAATAAAGTATCTGGCACACCAGGAAGTCTAAGCAGGATTGCATCTGTCAAACTGCGAGCAACTGTGGTGCATTTCAGTTTACAAATACTTGTACGTAATGAATACCCTTCTGGGCCACTAGAAGGTAAGTAAGACAATATATCTTTACCTTGAAAGGGCTGTAAGGTATAATGGATGTGCAACAAACACAGGACCACATGATTTCAGTAAGTGTGTAGGAGCACTATAGAAGTAGAGAGAATGAGACCTTAATGGGAACCTGAAGGTCTGGAGAAGGCATCTGCAAGAAAATAAAGCCTCAGCTTGGGTCCTGCAGGATGAGCAGGCATTGATGAGGGAGAGAATGGTGTGACAGGCATCTGAGGCATGGTACAGCTTATGCAATGTCAAAGGTGTAATCCAGTGCACTATGATCAATTGTGTACTCTGAAAGGGGCATCTCTAATGGGGAAGGTAAGCCTTGAGAGGCAGGCAGAGACCAGGACATAAAGATTCTCTTGTGTCATGCCAAGAGCCCAGTGTTGACCCTAGAAAAGATGGCTGCTGATGATGGCATTTAAGCTAAGAGGTATCATGTGAGATTTTCATTTTGCGTATGTCACTTTAGTGAAGAGATGAACTGGGGAAAAACAAGGCCTCATGCATAAGGACTAGACTTGGAGACTGTATGAGACTGGATTGTGATCTCGCCATAGGAAGTATGAAGGATACTGAGGCTGAGCCCAGCACATAATGCACCACTAGAGAGATTTTAGGGCTATTCTGTGAATTGTTAGTGACTGTTGGCTCTCTGTGATCTGATGATGTGTGTTCATGGCCTCAGATTGATTTGAATTCACATAGTCCCTATTGGTTACTCAAAACTGATTAAATCAAAGCCTTAGAGGTGTCTTTCCTTTTCCACCTTATTGTAATGGAGTGGGTTATAGATGTTTTTTATTTATCCACTAATCAATATCCCTAGAAAACTGTAAGATCTGTAAGCACTACATTTTCCTTTAATGGATTAACTCCCAAGCACAGCCCCTGCAAATGCCAATCTAGGCTCAACTGAGTCTTAGAAACTGAGAAAATTTTCTTCTTTACACTATCATGGTGGAAGTTGGTATCTTAATTGTTCAAAACCATATTTGTCAAAGGTGTAATCCAGTGCACTATGATCAATTGTGTACTCTGAAAGGGGCAACTCTAATGGGGAAGGTAAGCCTTGAGAGGCAGGCAGAGACCAGGACATAAAGATTCTCTTGTGTCATGCCAAGAGCCCAGTACTGACCCTAGAAAAGATGGCTGCTGCTGATGGCTTTTAAGCTAAGAGTTATCATGTGAGATTTTCATTTTGCATATGTCACTTTAGTGAAGAGATGAACTGGGGAAAAACAAGGCCTCATGCATAAGGACTAGACTTGGAGACTGTATGAGACTGGATTGTGATCTCGCCATAGGAAGTATGAAGGATACTGAGGCTGAGCCCAGCACATAATGCACCACTAGAGAGATTTTAGGGCTATTCTGTGAATTGTTAGTGACTGTTGGCTCTCTGTGATCTGATGATGTGTGTTCATGGCCTCAGATTGATTTGAATTCACATAGTCCCTATTGGTTACTCAAAACTCATTAAATCAAAGCCTTACAAGGTGTCTTTCCTTTTCCACCTTATTGTAATGGAGTGGGTTATAGATGTTTTGTATTTATCCACCAATCAATATCCCTAGAAAACTGTAAGATCTGTAAGCACTACATTTTCCTCTAATGGATTCATCCACACAAAACACTATCCATCATAATGTGCTCAAAATACAGACTGGAAACTGCAGGAGATGGAATATGGCTTTTTCAGCACCGACTATTGATTCCAAATGATCCAGCAGCCCTTCTTGTGGCGGCCAGCCCTGAGTCACCAGAATGCTCAGGGACCTTTGTGCACCAGGCTTAGGCTCTGTCATTTAAGACTTTCCGTGGCTCTACTTCTCGTCAATCACAAAGGTTTGCCCAGCGCTCTCAGCGAGCTTGTTCATCCTTCTGCCCACTGAGGAATGCCACATGTGGCGTTTATTTCCTCTTGGCTCCAAGCCAATATCTACACAGTGTCATGACTTCTTTGCCTATTCCTAATTTTTCTTGACTTGCAACCTCTTGAAAAGCCAAGGAAATAGCTGTCCTTTGCTTTGTTCGTTATATACAGAGCCATGTTACTTTCACTAAATACAATTTTTCTGAGGCTATATTTTCATTAAATCCCAATCTGCTCTCTTCTCACAAGAAGGATAAGCTAGCAGGAGAAACTATGCAGAAGAAAAAGATGATCAGTCATTACCCATGTGATTGAAGTACAGTAACCTACAAAGAGCCTCAAATTTGACAAGAATATTTATTTTACCTTTTGTTAACCAATGGTTTGTTTATTTTAGGCTTATAAAAATATTTTATCTTTTTTATAGGGAGGAATGATAAGGACTTTTAAACAGGGCTTCATATAGGGAAAAAAGAAAATACACTAAAAATTGAAAAATATTAATAAAAATAAATGAGAACTCATGTATGTGACAGAAATTCAACTGAAATTGGCTTAAACAAAAGAAATACCTTACCTTACTTATAACTGGAAATTTAGGGGTTAGAAATACAAAAAAGTTTGAGTCTCCATTGATACTCTTCAATTATATCTCTCTTTTCTTTTTATTCCTCCATCTTTGGGCTTTCCTTTCTACACTATTCTTATTCTTTTCTTCTGTGAAACTGTTGAGCCATGTAGGTGCAAGCATAGGAATTGATTTTTTCCCCCAGTTGAAATTATTTCAGTTGAGAGGCTAGAAAAAAAACCTCTCTTCGTATAGCCATCTTTAAAGTTTCAAAAAAGTACTATGATTAAGTCTATTGGGCTTTGCATCTATTTCTGAGCCAATCACCATGGTTATGTAAGTGGGAGAGAATAATTAACTACCCCATCAAACTACTTGGAATGGAAGTAGAGGCACCCTCAAAGAAGGGGAATGCTGTTACCAAGGAAGAGGTGGAATGCTGTGCTGAGGGGAAAAAAATAGTGTTCTGAATCCCAGCTAAAGACAAGTCTGAGAGAAGGTAGAAATTTCTCCCAGCACAGTAAAATCACAAGAAACGTAAGAGAACAAACCAATAGAGCATTCCACAACAATAGAGAATGAGTAGAATTCTTAACTTTCAGTGAAGAGTTTCTAACATAGAAATTAACCTGGGTTTACCAAGCCTGCTTTTCAAGCAAGCTATAAGGTGTGTGTGCATACAAACACCCGCAACACACAAGTTATATGCAATTTCTAGATTAAAGTCTCATGGGATAAATGGTTTCTCCAGTGTTTTATGGGTGCAGAATTCTTTATCCTAATACTTTTGTCTATTAGGGAACAGTGTTACTCTTTTCTGCGTGTAGCAAAAAATCTAACAAAGGGACGAATGTACCAGTCTTGCTTCCTCTGGCAGAACTTCACGCTGCCAGAAAAGGTATCTCTATCCTCCAAGTTTCCAGAATGATTAGTTTGCATCATTCATAAGAGACTTGGCACTTCTTGCTTTGAATTCTAGTTAATTACTACATTTTCACATATTCTTTTTGGAACATTTTTGAATAACAATAACAATAACCAAAATAATATCTAATTTTCAGTAACTGCTATGTCAAGTTGCATGCTAATTGTGTGTGTATATATGTGTGTGTAGATAGTGTTTGGAATACAAGTAAGAGATAGATCTTTCTCATTTTTAGGTGACAAAACTGTGGGTCACAAATGTAGACTAAATTGCCCATAATCAACAGCTGATAAGAGGCAGAGACAAGATTTGAACCCCTACATGTGACGCTCTAAACCTCCTGGGATAGTTCGGAGGTGGCACAATTAGGAAAAGAGAGTTAGATGGCTATGGGTGTAATCCAGGTGACAGAGATAGTGGCTCTGACTATGGCAATTGTAAAAAGTGGAAAAAACTAGATGGAATTTAAGGATAATTTAAGGTAGCATCACAGATCTTGATGTGGAGGTTGAGCTCTGTTCCATCCACCAATGTTTCAACCTTTTGGAAATACTTAGAAAACTTGCTCACGATGGAAGTTGGGAGTTGGGGTGGGTGATGCTGTAAGGCTGTTTTATATTTATACTTTTTCCAAATTGGACTCTGTCCTGAAAGTCTTGGGCAGTCACTATCTTAAGAGGACCAGGGAACTTATGAGAGAGAGAGACAGACAGACAGAGAGAATTTTGGATGTGTCATTCTTTCAGGGCTCAAACTGAAGGGGACGATATCGGGAAAGATCAAGCAATTAGTCACTTTGATGTAAAGAACTCCAAAAACAGAATAGAAATTTTCCCATCTCCATTAACTGTGACGCCAAGAAGACGTGTGAGTCACTGGCCTGAACTGCCATGAATTTCTGCTCTCTCGGATATTTGTCTGTTACTTTCACAGCCATGTTGCCTATGAATATGTAGATACTCTCAGCAACTTCTAACGCTCTGAATGCAAATTCAAACACAGATTTTACTTATTAGAAAGCATTAGTCACTTTAAAGTATATTAATGAATAACTAATTAAGGTTGGGCAAGTCTTGTTAAATTTTCAAAACCAAATTTAACTTTTATAGGACAGGGATACTCAGTCATCCATTAAAGTGGTAGTAATTGTCTATTAGTCTAGTGTCATTTTAGTAGCACAGAAAGGCCTGGAGTTAAATGGTTTCTATTCTGGGGACCACTTTCAGATTAGAGTTGAAAAAATAAAATAAAACAGACAAATCTGAGTCATAAATGTCCCTGACTAAATTCAAGACTCCCAGCAGCAATGTAAAATTTAATTTATTTCCTTCAGTATATATTTTCTTCCTCCCTCCCTTTCCACATTCTTTATTTTCCTCCCTTCCTTTCTTCCTGCCATCCTTTCTTTCTTTCCCTCCTTCTGTCTCTTTGCCCCTCTATTCTTCCACTCTCCCTTAATTCTTTTTAAAAATTCCTTCTATTCTTTCCAAAATAATCCAGCAGAGGGCGAATGTTCTTTGCTTAAATATTATAAACCTGAATGAATGTGAGACCTTAAGCCTTGCGTTTCTCTTTCTGCATGTGACAAACATTGGATATTCCTACTTTCTTGTGTTCATAAATGTTTTTTCTTCTCTTACAGTTCCCCTAGTTACTATGACCATAGTAAACACACCAAGAAATAATGATTTCTCTCTCTTTTTTTTTTCCATTTTCAAACTGTTTGTTGTTTCTCACTAAAAATGTTCACCATGAGACTTATTTTAAAAACTAGTTAAAAATGAAGTAATCTCCATGTCTAATTTTATGTCACCATAAAACTCCTTTCCTTAAAAGTGTAAGTAAGCATCAAAGAGTAAAGTTAAAAAATCAGACTCGTGAAACTAATAGTAAACAAGGAGAGACAAAGCAAGATAAAAAAAGTAGTTGCATTAAAGCTCATAGAAGTTATGGCTCAATACTTATCAGCATAATGTGGTTGCTTTGTATTTATGTCTGTAAACAGTAGTTTTACCCTATGCAGAGAATGGTTCTAGAAGACACTGTGGAATTCCATGTGAGGTTGCCAGAGGCTTTAAGTCAACAAACTTCTCTACCCTTTAAATTAGAGCAAATACAGCATACCTTTGCATTTTTCATTAAAAAAATAAAAGTTTAAACACATTTGGACTGAAATCACATTCAAGATTTAGTATTTAGTCCATTGATATCTTGGAAGGCTTGCTTCAATACAAAAATGCTTGTTCCTAGAGTTTTAGTAGTATTTTTTTTTTTCTTCATTATTAGTTAGATTGGTAGGTTGGTTGATTTTAATTTTATGAGTAGTACACAAATATAGTGTCTTAAATTTTTGACTGAAGAGAAATATAGAATATAAAGCAAAAGTAACTCATTCATTCAGTCATTCAGCAATAACTACTGAGCTCCCACATACCTGCCAAGTACCATCCTGGTGATGGTTATCCTGGTAAGGACATGGGATATGGTTCCTCTTTTCATGGAGCTTTTAGTTTGGATGTTCCTCTTTACTCTCCTCCTCAATTACAAATTTGGTGCAAATCCTTTCATACCATTTGATATCCATTTTAATACATATATGCCCTTTTTGATATATTCATATTTGCTTTCAAATAAATGGGATTCAACTATTTATGTTGTATTATCCCTTGTTTTGTTTCCCCCATTATCAGTGTTAACTTTAATATATGCAGCCAGACTATGAGTTTTATATACTTCATAGTATTATGTAATATAGATGTGCTACAATTTATTTTGCTGTTTTCTATGGGTAACATATAAGTATTTCCCATATTTTTACCATTGAGGATAATGTAGTACAGAACATTCTATCTTCTAGCATGCTTTCTTCCTTCCAGCTCATTCTTTGTGGTGCCTCTAGGTCAACACTTTCTTGGATCCCATGTCCTTCCATTTGGTGACCTGAAGTCCACTCTTCCCCCTTGCCTAGTTTACATTCCATACTTATTCATCAAAATCACCCTTCTGCATACATCCTCACCCTCAACTACCTTGTGCTTTATTTTTTTTACTTTACTCACCAACCCGGGGTAGCTCCAAATCTCTACTCATCCTCTGCCTATGTCTGTGCAACTACACAGGCTGACCAGTCTCACTTGAAATTCATGATGTCAAACCTCAAGCTGTTCTTTCAGGCTGGCTGGCCATGGTGCTGTGTTTCCTGGTCCATCTACTCACCATGTCTCCTAGATGACTATTTCATACCTTCTTCTGTTTTTTGTCTTTTGAAAGCCTCCAATGCCCCTTTCTCTTAAGCTCATTATCACTCACAGCTGAGAATTTTATTTCTTATCCTACTGAATTGTTAAAGCAATCAGAAGAAAACTAGAAAACCCTCACCCACTCCAGTTACTGTATGGACCCACCTTCGAAGTTTTATACCCGTGCACTCTTTCTTACCTCCAGTTTCTAATACTCTTCCTTTTCCCACCAAACCCCAACCACTCCTTTTGAATTCCAGATTACAGAATGTACTTCTCTCTGTTTTTCAAATAGTCCAACCTTGCTCCTGCCTCAAAGCCTTAGTGTCAGCTATTAACTTTCCAAGAAATCCCTCTTCTCCAGATTATCATACTGTTCTCCGCTCACCTCGTTCACAAGCATACCCTCACTACCCCACTCACAAGCATACTAGATGTCCACTAGCTTGAACTACACTTTTCCATAACACTGGACACTTAGCAGGCTATCCTTTTGATTGAGGTAAAGGTTTTTTCACTAGTTTTGAGATGAGGGTGGAGCACTGTGCATTTTTTCTCACCAAGGGGAATAGGGTGGGATTTTTCAACATGACAGCTGTACACTTCAGATGTTCATTTTATAAATACTCCTTCAATTCTTCATTCCATCCCCCAATCTCACCCACTTGCCCAGATCCTTTTATGCTGTGGGTTATGAGATTAAAAGTTGTATCATTAGTTTTCATGTATCTGCCTTAAACATTTATATTTTGGCTTGATATCTCACTTTTGAGTGTCTATGGTATCTTGAATTCATGGTTTGACCTCCAATTTAACACTGTGTCACCTAAATACTATCTCCCTAGGCTGTAAATGGTCTTCTGTGCTATGTTTTTGTCACATCAAGTCTTAAAATTGTCACACAATCAAACCTTTCAGTCTTTCCCCTAATGTGTGTACCTTATTCAAGAAGACCATTACTAACTCAGGATAATACAGATATCCTCCCTGCTTTCTTCTAAATCTTTTACTGATTAGTTTGTTTACACATTGACTTCATCTGAAATTTATTTTGAAGTATTTTGCAATACAGGTGATCTGATTTTATTTTTTCCCAAATGGAAAGCACTAGGTGTTAAAATGGCCATGCTTTTGCCACTGATGTGAAATGCCATTTTTATTTTTATCACATAGCCAATTCCTGAGTAAAATTCTGACCTGTCCAAGTAGATATTTCATTTCCCAATAAATGCTAAGCATTCTATATTAATAAAGACCAGATAATTTAGTTACTAATCTGAGCAACATCTCTGTTTTACATGTTTCCATACAGTCTTCAGAATAGACAGTAGTCAGTATTACAACAGCCTTACCCATTTCCTGGGATTGTTATGAGCCTAAAAGTTAAAGTTAGATAATGTGGACAAAGGCTTTTGGCATATTATAAAACCCTTCACAAATTTGTTTACTATTCTTTTTAATCTTTTATTTTTAAAAAATATTTGAAAAAAAAATCCTGAGTGAATTGTCGTTGTAAAACATAGCCCAAATGAAACAAGTTTTAATTCATTTCCAAAATTGTACTGAAAAAGGTGAAAAGCACACATTACAAACTGCTTATTTTAACATTATTTATAGGCAAAAATATTATACATGACATTATTTTGTCACAAATATTAGATAGTTTAATAAATGAAAATTCTGTACTTTTTTGATATTATATCTATATTTGGCTTGAAATAGAAAAAAATACTGATTTCAACAAATTTGTCTCAAATTCAGCTGAGTCTGCTGAGTTGTGATAGTGGAATGACATGATGAAATGACACAAACACTGTCACAGCTAAAATAGATAGGATCGTGTTTTCCCTTGAGGAGGGAAAAACAGAGGCTAGCAATATCAGAAAATTTTATTTTTGTCAGTTTCATTCTGCAGGTACTTTTTAATATGTTTATATATTTCAAAATACAATGCAAAGTGAGTGCATTAAGCAGTTCTAATCAAGCCCAATAGTTAAAAAGTGAAATAACACCAATTTTCTTTTGGTAAGCTGTTTTGAAGAAAAACTATACTTAGATTAAAAACATAACACAAATATGCCACAGTAGGTCATCTACTGCACATTTATCTGATAACGAATCCTTGTAAGGATGAGGACTTAATTAAAAATTACACAGCAATCTGTTACTTAGAAGTTCGAGGTCAGACTTGGCAGATAAAAACTCAGAATTTCCTTTACCATATGTTTGAATTACTTTGTGGTTTCAGGAGGAATTTATTTGAATGCTGTTTGCATGTGTTTCAAAGGAAATACAGAGGGTTTTAGGAAAGTCATGTGGTCAGACAGGAGCCAAACCTAGTTCTTCAATGATCTCACTTGAATGAAGGTAAGAGTGCAGCCAGGGTTCAAGAAATATTGGTGTGATGACTGCAGGAAAAAAGGTGGGGAAAGGAGGAGTAAAGATAGTAGGCAGACAAATGCATTCCAAATGTTATACATATTTAAATCAGTATATTTTAATAAACAAATACAATTTCTAATTGGTTAGGGTTTTTTTCCTTTCAAGGATGTAAAAAGCCCATCAAGTTATACTAGGTCTTTCCCCAGATGAGGATATAGGAGAAACTCGTGCCTCAAAGACCTTTTGGGCTCTCTCTGGAAGCTGTTCTGTGGGCTGTAATCACATCTCTGCACACACAGCAGCTATCTGCTTTCTCTGCCCTGCTGTCCATTGTGCTCCAGCCAGACAAATAGCCAATAGCTCCCCTGGTCCCTGCTAGAGAGTCGAACTCACTGATCCTGTTGTCTTAACAGTCTTGCAATGATTTTCAGGAATCATGCAAGCCAGACAAGTGCAAAAGCAATAATCATAGGAAAGATATACCAATAATTAAAGCAATTAGTATTTTATTTATTGTGTATTTAATATGTGCCAGTGATTGTGCTACGTGCTGTGTGTGGGTCGTCCCATGTAAACCTCAGAACACTTTTTGAGGTAGGCTCTCTTATCATCCCCATTTTCTGAAAGTAGGATACAACCCAAGATGACAACTCACAAGTGACAGAGTTAACAGAAGAGCCTGAGCCCTGGCTCTGCACCACTGATTTCTCCTGCTTTCCCTACATCCTTGGGAATGGAAGTGAAAAAGGAATGGTACATTACACCTCTGTATTGTTTGTTTCAAAGGAAAAAGAGGTCTGGGACAGAAATGATGTGGATAAATGCTACACTCTGAGGGCTGGGCCAAAGGTAAGAGTAATCATGGTCCTCAGCTGGTTGAATGAGGAGGGAACGAAGTGAGTAGCAGAGAAACTTCTTTGGGAGCCCACTGAAGCTAAAAAAAAAAGGCTTCTACCCTCATGCCCTGGCACCATAACAACCATATTATGTGACTTGCATGATACTTCATAAAAGCCACAGGCTATGTTATCTTTTCAGGGGCCAAATGAAAGGTCTTCAGAAGCACATCCAATTTCACAACAAAGGCTCCAAATCCAAGTTGAAGAATGATAGGGATTGAATTGACACCAAATTCAAGACAGATTTGCAACTTTTCAGTAGCCGCTTAAGTTGGGAAAATATTTAGAGTAATGTTTTGCAGCATTTTGGCGAAATAAAAGCAAGAGAAACAGAGTGTGAAAAGACCTGAAATTGACTATTTATTGAAAATTATACTTTGGAAAGTTCAACTAGTGACTCAACTAGGAAGGCAGAATTTACCTGACCTTATAAGTTCTACTGAGATAAGGCAGGATTTAGCCCTTGAGACTTACTCATTCATCATTAATTCACTCAACAAACATTTCTTGAAGGCCTCCTTAGCACCAGGCTTTTTTTTCTATGTGCTAGGAGTAAAATTGTGAATGAGAGAGAAATTCTCTGCTTTTATGAGATTATAGTAGAAAAGATCAGTAATAAACAAGTAATGATAAACAAAGTGGGTGACATGTTACAAGGTAGATAGCAATAAATACAAGAAAGTGATAGATAATGGCTAGAGGCCTAATTTAAATTGAGCTGTTAGAGGTGAGGCTATCTGAGGAGGTGATATTAAAACTGAGACTTGAATAAGAGGATAGAATTAGCCATGGGGAGCTCTGGAGGAAGAATATTCCAAGTAAAGAAAAGCTCTGTGCAAAAGCTCTGAAGTGAAGACGTAGAGATTGCAAGTGTGACTAGAGTTTAATGAGAGTGAGGTATAGCTCAGGAGATGAAGTTGAGGGCTAGACTGTGCCTTAGCATACCAAAGGCCAGAGTTAATATTCACATTTGATTTTAAGTACAGTATGAAACCATTGGAACATCTCAAACACGGTGATAATATAATTCATTGTCCAGATCATCATTTTTTCAGAAAAGAAGGTCTTTTTCCTAATTAATACATCAGGACACCAGACATACACTGGGACCACCAATGTGGGACATATCATCACCCTAGTTTTAAATAGTTGAGCCACAATCTGATCACAATTTTTAAATGATTACTTTGAAGTTGTGTGGTCAATGGATTTGGGGGGAGTAGAAATGAAAGCAGGGAGAATAATTAAGGGGCTTTTCCATTAGTCAAGAAGAGAATGAGTGGTAGCTTTGACAAGTGTGGTAGTAGTGAACATTTTATTTTATTAAACAAACATACATGTGCCAGACAATGACTTACATACTTGTATGTAGAGGCGATAAGACTTGCTATAAGGGGAGGGACAGCGGGAAGCTCTTACAGCCAGAGCTGATGGAAAGAGCGGAATGAACAATGTCTCCTGGTTTTCTGGCTCCAGCAATTAGAGGGATACAATTGCCATTTACAGTGATTTGGGTTACAAGAGTGTTCTCCTTTGTTCATGATAAATTAGTGATGCCTATTAGACATCCAATTGGAGACATCACATAGTCTATTAGGATATGAGTTTCAATTCAGAGAAAGACATGACTGGAGGTATATGTTTGAAGATCGTTGATCTATAGACAGTACTACTGAGCATGCTTAATCTTTGCCTTTTTAGCCTTCACTGATTTTTAAGATGCATAAACAAGTTGAAAATGCTGAAGTCATACTCAGTATAAGGTTCCTCAGAGTCTAGAATTCCATTCAAGTCAGAATCAGTCTCGGTGTTTACATATAATTCAGCTTTTGAGGTCCCAATGGCTGATACTATTATTTGATATGGCATATGGTAGGGCCATAGAATCTGCATTGTGAACAATTCCCCAGGGATTCTGGCACCCACTAAGTTGGTGAAGACCTGCCTCATCGTTGCCATGGTATCATGTGCTTAGTCAAAGAGGCAGAGAGAAGCAGGCAGTTGTGCTGCCAGTGCTGTCGGTTTCTGATGACACAGAATGGGGTGGAGGTGGGAAGAGTATTGTATTGTATTCTCCCTAGAGCCTTCATTTTACCATTATTATTATAGCTCTTTATTTTAAGCCCCTGTAATGTTATCATGACTGTATTTTGTTTTACCTGAATGCAATGCCATATAATACTGTGGTTCTTAAAGCTGGCATTTGGAGGAACCACTGTAGCAGCTTAATAAAAATGTGGATTCCAGGGTAGACTCAAATTCACAGGGTTGTTTTGTATGTATGGTTTTACTGGTGTGTGTGTGTGGCTGGCCAGCTAGTATAGGGATCGAACCCTGGACCTTCACGTTCATTACACTCTAACCACTGAGCTAACTAGCCAGCACGGGAATCTTCATTTTTCAGTAACACCTCAGGTACTTCTGAAACTTTGATTCCGTAAGTGATGCAGCCCATATCCTTGTTCTGAGTTTCTCCCAACACTTCATGGTTAAGCCGCTGTTATTTGGGAAGTATTTGATTTACATGACCTCACAGCTCCATCTGCTCATTCTCATTGTATGTTCAAAGAAAGAGACTAATGAGAGCAAACAACGGAGCTATACATTACGTTTCTGAAAATTTAAAAAAAAAAATCCAATTTAATTTTCTTTCATGGGAACCTTGTTATATTCCCAAGAAAAGAAACTATTTCCCTATTAATCTGTAACTATGTTTCCCCCAAATGGGCAAATGCAAAAAGGCCTTTTTAAATGAAATGTTCGAATGAAAATATTTTTCAGCACTCCATGATACGCTGCTGTTTATAGTTAGCTTTACGCATGGCACCAGATTTTTTTCTAAGTAAAATAATTCTGAAAACATGGTAAACTTGAACAGATGACCTAAAAGAAAAAAGATGGTTGTAAAAATGGAAATATACTATTTGATATAAGTAGAAAATTATACTTTGTTATTTTAAATTCTTTTAATTTTTAGGCACTCTATAATTTTAAAAGGAATTTTATAATTTGTTTCTAAAGTAGGCGAGAGAGGTAAGTAGCATTTTCATTTTATAATCAAGACCCTAAGAAAATAAATGACTTGTCCAAGGTCTTATAGAGTAATTGCTGGATCAAGGACTTAAACTCAGGCCTTTTAATACTCCAAATCTGGAGTGTCATCCAAAATACTTAAGGAGACTTGTCAAAATATATGTGGCCAGTCTTTTCCCTGACATTTTGAATCAGGTTTCTTCCCTTGCTTCCTGTTTCTGATGTGCTTATAAACAGCCTTCTAAGAGCCCTCCTGAGTCGATCAATCTGTTTTTCAATAGAATTAGAAAGTCTACGATTCATGACATTTTTGATGCAAGAGACTTAAAAATCTGCCTAAAACTGGCTTAAATAGAAATGGGAAGGGGGGCAGTGATTTATTTTCTCCAATAAATAAAAACTCTAAGAATAGAAAATCTTCAGGCTTGGGTGGACCCAAGATATCAAATGATGTCAAGACCAGGTTCCTCTGCAGTGCTTGGCTCCGTCCTTCTCTGTGATGGAGCTAGGATCTCTTCTTGCAGTGGCCTCCAGGTGCTCCAGGCTTCAACTTCAAATCCCCAGGGCAAGGAGAGACAGCTCCTTCCTCCATGATGTTCCAGCAAAGGTTCTGGGTTTACTTTGGATGAAATGAATCAATGGCCCTGGGGAGAGGGTTGCTGACAGCTTAGGCTTCCTTCCAGTTGGAGTCTCCAGCCCACTACATAGGTAGAAAGTAAGGGCTGGATACTGTAGAGGCAAATTCATCTAATGTTTACTACATTAAGAGCTGCAAAGAACACTTAGCTTAGTTTTCATCTAATCCAGTATTTCCTGAGTGTCTAATGCCCTTAGCTTATTTCATCAATGAGAAAAATTTAGAAGTTTTATGACTTGGTAGTGTAAGTGGGCTTTTGAGTGCCAGTGGTCCACACGGAAGTGAGTAGACCAAACATTTATAGATTAACTGACTTCTCAATTAGTTTATTTTTATTTAATCAGGTGAAGGCAATGGAATAGCTGAAACTTAGAAAGTTTTGGAGCATTCCAAAGCTCTAATGCTTTGAACTTGGACTGTGAGGAGCTATTAAAATCAGTCATTGTAATAAATTTATTATACCATGGTGCTTGTACATGTCCAATGTCAGACAGAGTTCAGATTTATTGGCAATCATACATTATGTATCAGCTATAAAAAAAGTTTTATGCTATTGCACTAAATTTTGAGAAAATAAAAATTCTGACAAAGAAGATACCATGCTAAAAAATCTCTCCTTATGATCAACACCTTGTGCTGTAGCTGCTTCAGCAATCAACTATGTATCTGTGTTTAGATTCTCACAAAAGCACATTGAGACGTTAATAGTACTTTTCAGAGGCAAAGTGGTGTCTAGAAGGAAGAAAGCTTTTAGTTCAGAAGAAATTGAGCCAATTTTTCATTTTAAAGTCATGAAGGTTTTAGTGTTTCTAAGCCCTAGAACCAACTAACAAAAACATTGGTCCTAAGTAAAAGTGCAACTTGATTTTTCAGTTGGATGGTAGGGAGGAAGTGCAAGAATAAAAACCATGTTAAAAATTATGATTACTAGAGAATAAAGACTGTCAGATAATACTAATATAAGGTTTTTAATATTAGGGATTTCCACTGTCCACACACACACACACACACACACACACACACACACACACACACACAAAAAAAAAAAAAAAAAAAAAAAAAAAAAAAACCACAGGAAAACTGAGAGCAAAATAAAATTAAAATAGTGCTCGTCACCACAAATTCATTGCTGGGTGAGTCAGCACACTTGAAAAGTAAAAACGATTTAGGCCTTCACAAAATGTATTGTCCTAGTGGATATCCCTATGCAGAGAATGAAACTAGATATGCACCTCTCACCATATACTAAAATCAACTCAAAATGGATTAAAGACTTAAGTATAAAACCTGAAACTGTAAAATTACTAAGGAAAAATACAGTGAAACACTTCAGCAACTAGGTCTGAACACAGACTTTATGAAAATGAGCCCAAAAGCACAAGCGCAGAAAATAAACAAATGGGACTATATCAAAGTAACAGTCTTCTGCACAGCAAAGGAAACAATCAACAGAGTGAAACGACCACCTGCAGAGTGGGAGAAAATTTTTGCTAGCTATGCATCTGACAAGGAATTAATATTCATAATATACAAGGAACTCAAACAATTATATAGTAAAAAACCAAATAACCCAATTTAAAAATGGGCAAAGGAGCTGAATAGACATTTTTCAAAGGAAGACCTACAAATGGCCAACAGGTACATGAAAAAATGCTCAACATCACTCATCATCAGGGAAATGCAAATTAAAACTACATTGACATACCACCTCACTCCAGTTAGACTGGCTATGGCCAGAAAGAATGAGAATAACAAATGCTGGCAAGGGTGCGGGAGAAGGGAACACTCCTACACTGTTGGTGGGACTGTAAATTAGTACAACCACTATGGAA
>NW_007737952.1:13083-14031 GCF_000696425.1 Galeopterus variegatus | reverse complement strand
CACTGTTGGTGGGACTGTAAATTAGTACAACCACTATGGAAAACAATATGGAGGTTTCTCAGACAACTACAGATAGATCTTCCATGCAATCCAGCAATCCCTCTTCTGGGTATATACACAGAGGAATGGAAATCATCATGTTGAAGGCATATCTGAACTCCCATGTTCATCACAGCTCTGTTCACAATAGCCAACACATGTAATGTCCTAAAGGTCCATCAATGGATGACTGGATAAGGAAACTGTGGTATATGTACACCATGGGATACTACTCTGCCATAAAGAGGAATGAAATTCTCCCATAAGCAACAAGATGGTTAAGCCTGGAGAAACTTATGTTGAGTGAAATAAGCAAGGTATAAAGGGATAAATACCACATGTACTCACTCATAAGTGGGAGCTAAGAGAGAAAGAAGGAAGGAAAGAAAGACCACAGTGGTGCATCGGATTTGCAGAGGGAGAGAACATACCTTGGGATACAAAGTGGAGTGGGGAAATTTGGAGGGGGAAGGAGGTTGGGCATAATTGGGTTGGGGACATGGGGTAAAAACACAATTTGTGGTAATGGGCATGCTGCCAGTATGAATCTGGCATTCACATCTTGGACACGAAGGGTGACAATCAGTTCTGTACCTTATGGATATTCATAACCAAAAAATAAAATTGTCCTAGACTACTCACTTATGTAGCAAGTGCTCAAAAGAAATCTCATATTGCCACTTATAGCAATTTTTTGTACCTAGGTGGAAAATAATTTTTAAAAGGGAGGGGTCGGGCCGGCTCCGTGGCACACTTGGGAGAGTGTGGCGCTGGGAGCACAGCGGCGCTTCCACCACGGGTTTGGATCCTATATAGGACTGGCTGGTGCGCTCACTGGCTGAGCGCGGTGTGGGCGACACCAAGCCAAGGGTTGCAATCCCCTTACTGGTCACGAAAAAGACAAAAAAA
>NW_007737952.1:6321-12950 GCF_000696425.1 Galeopterus variegatus | reverse complement strand
GAACAAAAAAAAAAAAAAAAAAAAAAAAAAAAAAAGGGAGGGGTCATCATAAGAATGCCTACTTTTAATGCTTTCTCATATTCACAATTATATTATGTTTTCAATGTGAAAGGGCTTCTCACTGATATAAATACACACACACACACACACACACACACACACACACACACACACACATGATTAAATGACACATTAGCTTGCATTCCCTCAATGCTAAATGGAAGAGATGGCGAAATATTCAGACACTAATCTCCTCATTTCTTCCGTTTTTCTCTCCCTCCCACATTTCCTCTTTCACTCTCTCCTCCTTCCTCCCTTTCTTTTTTCCTTACTGTTAAATCTTTTTTTATTTGTCCACTCAACAAATATTTATTGAATCCTCACCTAAAAAATAAACCAAATAAAGCACCTTCAAAGAATAACACAATATAATTTTTGCAAAGAATTTTGATGAGATTTTTTTTCCAACTCATAAGAAAATATTATAACATTTGGATGGTGGATAAAAGTGGCCAAAATATTTGGTTCAACATATGTTTTAGTTCCTTATTTTAAAATAATTTCATACTTACAGAAAATATAACAATTTTACAAATTTTTATAATATAGTATATAGAATTCCACTATACTCTTCACCCAGATTCTTCAACTATCAATATCAATCTATCAATATTTGATCACATTTATTTTCTCTCTATTTTTCTTCAAGAGTTTGAGAGTAAGTTAAAAGGCATGATGCCTCATTACTCTAAATCTTTCAGTGTGTGCTTCTCAGAAACAGGATATCATCTCATATAGCTATAGTACAGTTATTAAAATCAGGAAATTAACATTGAAACATCATTGGTATCTAATCTATAGGCATTTATTTAAGCCAAATCTCAAATTCGAATTTTTCCCATTATCTCACTAATATTGTTTATAGCAAAAGAAAAAATTATTTTTCTGTCTATGATCCCACCCAAGGTCTTACATTGCATTTAGTCATCATGAGTTTTTAGTTTCCTTTAATCTGGAACAGTTCCTCAGACTTTCTTTACATTTCATGACTCTGACATTTTTGAAGAAAATAGGGTCCTATTTATTTATTTATTTGTTTATTGCTATTCTGTCTCTCAGTTTGGGTTTGTCAGATATTCCTTATGATTAGATTCAGGTTATGCTTTGTTTGGTAGCAATACCTCAAAGAGATGCTGTGTCCTTCCCAGTGCATCATATCAGGAGACACCTAATCATTAATGGTGATTTTAACTTTGAACACTTAGCTAACATGGTAGCTGCCAGGTTTCTCTACCGTAAAGCTACTATTTTTCCTTTTGGAACTTAATATGTATCTTTTTGGGAAAATACTGTGTTTATTATCAAACTTTTACTCAGTAGTTTTAATGACTCTTGATGATTCTGCCTGAAATGATTTTTACTCTGGTGTCTACCAGATGGTCAGAGTCCAATTCCATCATTATTTCTGTGTGTATTAGTTTACATTGTACAATGTAGGGAAGGATACTCCATTCATTCATTTATTTATTTGTATTATTATGGACTTGTAGATTATTATTTTATTCTGTATTTTGTTACTATCACTATTTATTTTGTTTTATTGTTCAAATTTTCTGAGATTGGCCAGATTTGAACCATTTGAATTTCAAATGAATAACATAACTGAAGAGGGTGCTAACTTAAGTAAATTTTGAGCACAGTATTTTGATTATACAACCTTCGAATCACAAAAAAATTTAAGCAAGAATTGCACTCTAAACATTTGTAGATGTTTTCCTACTATGATATAAATTAGCAATTCTGAAGCTATCTTACGTGACTCTAATTAAACAAAAAAGAAAAAATAATTGTTGTTGATAGTAAGAACTTGAAGGACCTACTGATATATATGGAAAGGCTCAAAAAAACCAAATTTATGTTTAAGGTTTTTAATATACAGAAGAATATTGGATATAGAAATAAATAGAGCTGCATACATATTTCTTTATGCTTGAAATACCTCATTAAAATGTGAAATATTTGTAGTTGCCAACTAAAAGTAAGAATAATACGCATATTGCAAAAATAATTGAGTATGTGACTAATGCATAAAACTAGAATCATATTAGGTAAAATTAAAAACTAGGTCAATCTTTTTTTTATTGTAACAGTTGATTGTACATTTTTGTGGGGTACAGGGTTGAATATCATTACCTGTGTGCAATGTGATGCTCAAATCAGGTTAATTAGTGTATTAATACAATGTAACAGTTTTTCATGGCCCTTTATCAATTCCTCTCTTACCCCTCTCTCCCTCCCTCTTTCCCACCTCTGGTAACCTTATTTCTGTTCTCCGCTTTTGAAAGTTCAGAGTATTAATGTAATTGTATCTTTCTTTCATTTTTAAAAAATTTATTGTTTACTTTTTAGCTCCCACTTTTGAGTAAGAATGTGATATTTCTCTTTCTGTGCCTGGCTTATTTCATTTAACGTGATTTTCTCTAAGTTCATCTATGTTGTGAATGGCAATATTTCATTTTTTTTTTTTTTTTGGCAGAAAATGTTTATATTTACAGAAAAATTCTTTTTCTGCCGGTTTTTTTTTGTTTTTTTTTTTTTTTTGGCAGAGTAGTATTCCATTGTATATATATACCATATTTTCCTCATAGTTGTCCATCGATGGACATTTAAGTTGGTTCCATATCTTAGCCCAGTCATTTGATGATGGACATTTAGGCTGGCTCCAAGTTTTGGTTATTGTAAATAGAGCTGCAATAATTGGAGGTGCAGGTATCTCTTTGACATGATAATTTCCATTCCTTTGGGTATATACCTAGCAGTGTGGTTGCTGAATATGTAGTTCTATCTGTAGTTGTTTGAAGAACCTCCTTACCATTTTCCATAATGGCTGCACAAATTTATAGTCTCATCAGCATTATAGGAGGGTTCCCCTTTCTCCACATTCCTTGCCAGCATTTCTTATTCTCTGTATTTTTGATAATAGCCAGTCTAACTGGGATGAGGTGATATCTCAATGTGATTTTGATTTGCATTTTCCTGATGATTAGTGATGTTGAGCATTTTTTATGTGTTTGTTGGCCATTTGTATATCTTCCTTTGGAAATGCCTATTCAGTTCCTTTGCTCATTTTCTTTTCAGTGTTTAGAGAATTTAATGATGTAACTTAGAATAGACACAAATAATAACAGGAAGTAAGATAATTTGATTTGCATTTTAAGAAATATGTGGCTTGAACCAGAAATAGTGGTGCTAGAAAAACAATAAAGGATATGTTGATTCATGGAATATAATAAACACATCAAGTTACTGATTTTAATGCTACTATATTAAAAAAACAATAACAACAAAAAAGGAGGGTTATATAACTCACAATTTGGTAAAAATAGCATGTGAAAACATGGAAGACAAAGACATCGGTATCACTTGATTGTATCTTTTGGACAAAGGGGTACAATGGTGAAATTGGAAGGTTTATAAAAGTCCCATTTAATAGAAATTAATGTTCCTTTTAGGGATAAACAAATTCAAAAACATTTAGTTTAATAGGAAAAGATAAATCCCATCCTGGGTTTCAAATTATTTCAGCATTGTTGCTCTGATAAGCAGCATGGAGGCTGGACAAGTGAGCCTGTGTTTATGTTTTCCCACTTAGTAACTCCAGGACTTGGAAAAGTAACATGTTTTTTAAACATTAATTTATTTGTAAGAAAACAAATGCAAAGTACTTAGCCTAGTGTATGACAAGTGGCACGCAATCGTTTATTGTTATTTTAGAAGTCAAATAAAATTGAGCAGTGCCAGGAGACTGTGTAAAAAAAGAAATAAGACCAAACTTGTGTTTCTCTGCTGATTCTTTGCCTAGATGATCTGTCCAGCATTGACAATGGGGTATTCAGGTCCCCTGCTATTATGGTATTAGTGTCTATTTCCTTCTTTAGGTCTAGTAGAGTTTGCTTTATAAATCTGGCTGCTCCAACATTGGGTTTGTATATATTTATGATTGTTATGTCTTCTTGGTGGATGAATCCTTCTATCATCGTGTAGTGGCCTTCATTATCTCTTTTTATGGTTTTTAGTTTAAAATCTATTTCATTAGATATAAGAATAGCTGCTCCAGCTCATTTTTCATTTCTGTTTGCATTGTAAATCTTTTTCCATCCTTTCACTCTTAATCTATGTGAGTCTTTATAGGTGAGGTGGGTCTCTTGAAGGCAGCATATGGTTGGGTCCTCTTTTTTAATCCAATCAGCCAGTCTGTGTCTTTTGATTGGAAAATTTAACCATCATTATTTCTGTGTGTATTAGTTTACATTGTACAATGTAGGGAAGGATACTCCATTCATTCATTTATTTATTTGTATTATTATGGACTTGTAGATTATTATTTTATTCTGTATTTTGTTACTATCACTATTTATTTTGTTTTATTGTTCAAATTTTCTGAGATTGGCCAGATTTGAACCATTTGAATTTCAAATGAATAACATAACTGAAGAGGGTGCTAACTTAAGTAAATTTTGAGCACAGTATTTTGATTATACAACCTTCGAATCACAAAAAAATTTAAGCAAGAATTGCACTCTAAACATTTGTAGATGTTTTCCTACTATGATATAAATTAGCAATTCTGAAGCTATCTTACGTGACTCTAATTAAACAAAAAAGAAAAAATAATTGTTGTTGATAGTAAGAACTTGAAGGACCTACTGATATATATGGAAAGGCTCAAAAAAACCAAATTTATGTTTAAGGTTTTTAATATACAGAAGAATATTGGATATAGAAATAAATAGAGCTGCATACATATTTCTTTATGCTTGAAATACCTCATTAAAATGTGAAATATTTGTAGTTGCCAACTAAAAGTAAGAATAATACGCATATTGCAAAAATAATTGAGTATGTGACTAATGCATAAAACTAGAATCATATTAGGTAAAATTAAAAACTAGGTCAATCTTTTTTTTATTGTAACAGTTGATTGTACAGTACAATTTGCCCTTCATTTCAGAAGGATAGCCTTTCAGGGTAGAGTATTCTTGGCTGGCAATATCTGTCTCTTAGTATTTTGAACATATCATCCCATTCCTTTCCAGCTCTTAGGGTTTGTGATGAAAAGTCTGATGTTAGTATGATTGGAGTTCCCTTTTAGGTGATTTGATGCTTCTCTCTTACAGCTTTTAAGATTTTCTCTTTGTCTTTGAGTTTTGNATATTTCTGGTATCTTTCCTTTGATGTTTAGTCATTGTGGCAAGGGATTTCACAGTCCACTCGTTTGACAAGTTTCAGAGGCTGGGAAGTCCAAAGTTCAGGGAATACATCTGGTGAGGGCCTTGATGGTGGTGGCTCTACAGTGAAGCAAGGTAGCACATAGTGAATGACTTGTGCAAGTGAGAGCTCCTTTGCTAATTTTTAAATCATTTTTGTTTGTTTGTTTGTTTAACTGTTAAGTTGTTTGAGTTCCTTGTATATTCTGGTTATCAACTTTCTGTTGGATCTATAGTTTGCAAATATTTTCTCCCACCTTGTAGGCTGTCATTTTGCTCTGTTAATTGTTTCTTTTGCTGTGCAGAGGCTTTTTAGTTTGGTTTAATTCCATTCATTTATTTTTCCTTTTGTTGCCTGTGCTTTAGAGGTCATATTTATGAAGTCTTTGCCCAGCCCTACTCCCTGAAGTGTTTCCCCTATGGTTTTCTTTAGGAGTTTTATACTTTCAGGTCTTATATTTAAGTCTTTAATCCATTTTGAGTTGATTTTGGTACATGGTGAGAGATACAGGTCTAATTTCATTCTTCTATATATGGATGTCCAGTTTTCCCAGCACCATTTATTGAAGAGGCAGGATTTTCCCCAATGTATATTCTTGGTGTCTTTGTCAAAGATCAGTTGGCTGTAAGTTTGTGAGTTGATTTCTGGGTTCTCTATTCTGTTCTGTTTGACTCTGTCTGTTTGTATACCAGTACCATATTGTTTTGGTGACTATAGCTTTGTAATATAATTTGAAGTCAGGTAGTGTTATACCTCTGGCTTTATATTTTTATTTATTTATTTTTTGCTCAGGATTGCTTTGGGTTTTTGTGGTCTTTTGTTTCTGTATGAATGTTAGGATTGTTTTTTTCTATTTCTGTGAAGAATGACATTTGTATTTTGATGATGATTGCATTGAATCTGTAGATTGCTTTGGGTAGTATGGACATTTTCATGATGTTAATTCTTCTAATTCAAGGTCATGGAATGTCGTTCCATCTTTTTGTGTCCTGTTTAATTTCTTTCAACAGTGATGTGTAGTTTTTGTTATAGCGATCTTTCATCTCCGTAGTTGAATTTATTCCTAGGTATTTTATTTTTTTAATGACTTGTAAACAGGGTAGCTTTCTTGGTTTCTTTTACTGCTTGTTCCTAGTTGGAGTACTAAAACACTACTGATTTTTTATGTGTTGAGTTTGTATCTTGCTACTTTATGGTAATCATTTATCAACTCTTAAGAGGTTTTTTTTTTTTTTTATAGGATCTTTAGGCTTTTCTATATGTAGGATCATGTCAACTGCAAACAGGTTCATCTGTTCAGTCAGGTTCATTGACTTCATCTTTTCCAATCTGAACGCCCTTTATTTCTTTCTCTTGCCTGA
>NW_007737952.1:0-5655 GCF_000696425.1 Galeopterus variegatus | reverse complement strand
TCCTGACCAGCAACGGATCGCAACCCTCAGTGTTGCGCCCGTACTGGACCAGGACCGGCAACGGTATCGCAACCCTCTGTGTTCCGCCCTCACCTTGCTCAGCCAGTGAGCGGCCAGTCTGTATGTGGGATCCGAACACTCGGTGGGAGCGCCGCCGCGCTCCCAAGCGGCGCACTGTAGCAGTGCGCCACCGGGCCGGCCCTCTCAATGCATTTATTAAAGAGCCATCAAAATGTTAGGAATTCAAACCTAACTTTGAGCAAAAGCTGGGTGCAGAGGAGAACATTAAAGTGTATATGAATATGATTGCTCTATTTTGTAAATATGCACACATACTTTGAACAATAAAGTGTAAATGCAAATTAAGTGTTAAAAGATGCACTTATTAGAAAAAGTTGCCCATTTACTAAAAATATGTAAATGTGTTCTTAAAGGCTAGGTAGTGGGGGAGGCAGTTGTTTAACCTTTCAAATACTGTGTAAAACCATTTTGATATATACAATAATTCTCAGCACAATTAAAGATAGACATGAAATTTCCTGTTTGGTGGAATGTTTTCTTTATGCCTCTCTCCATTGCAATGTGGGAAATGCATACACATTCTCATCCATGTTTCCTGTGGTTTATGTACCTCATCGTAACAGATGCTTTGCCAATCATAAATTAGAGGAACACTTTATTGCCTCTCATTTCTCTGACGTTATTAGGCTTGTCACAGGACTGGATGCAGCATTTTATGAGACTTACTAAATCCCTCTTGGTGTTTTGTTACATGGAACTCTATTTTTTGGCCATCTATAACTTTTTAAAACACACACACACACACACACACACACACAAACCTTTATGGTTAGAACAAAAATTCCAGGGCCTATATTTGGAGAGCTAGTTTATAGCATTACACTGAAGTCTGATAGGGGAAAAAAAATCTGAATATCTTTGATCAGGTCAGAATTGGTAGTTGAAAGCCAATTGTCTCTATGAAAATGCAAATAATTCAATCATATATATTATTCTCTTTCCTTCCCTTAAAGTTTAATGATTGTCAACATTTATAATTCTTAGAAGGTTTTCTCTTTTATTATTAGATGTATTTGAATCTAAGAAAAGAACAAAGAGAATGCATTTCCCTCAAAAAGATTAGTGTGCAAGAAAGTGGCAGGAAATACTCTGCTTTCATACTGTACCCAAACAAAATGACATGGAACAAGATTTGTGTCAACCTTTAACTTATAATATCCACGTTTTCATTCAAGGATCAGAGTGCTTTTATGACATTTGGGATATGAATTTTTAAGTAAGCTCAAGAGGGTCAGAAGATTCTAAATTCTAATTCTAAGTCAATTCATGATGATTCTGTTATGGACTCTCCAAGCTTGTTGTTTCTTTAATTCTCTATCCCAGCTTCTTTAATTTTTTGCTTTCTTTCCTATTTATATTTTTCCTTCATTAAATGGTTGATGAAAACAAAAACTCATCGATGTCCTTATTTTAGGGTCTGCTAGCACACTTATACCATGATCTGTGTATTGAAAATTTAGTCTGACCTAGCACAGTTCCTTAGTGAGAAGTTATTCATTCATGTCTGCACTACATTACCTGGCACAAGTGGGCTTCAATGAAGGTATTCTTTTGGAGAAAGATGGAGAAATTCATCTCAAGGAATGAATCAGATATCTTCCAAGAAATGGGAACAGTGAATCAGAGTCAATAGGAGATATCTATACATATCTATCTGCTTATGTGTACATACAGAATATGTATATATATATATATACATACACACACACATATATATATATGTGGTCTCTTTATATGTATGTGAGTGTATAAAGAGAGTTATTATAAAGAGTAAAATATTATAAGGAATTGGCTCATAGTGCTTACAGAGACTGAGAAATCCCAAGATCTGTACTCGGCCAACTGAGACCCAGGAGAGCCAATGGTATGAGGGTACTTCTAAAAATGGAAAAATAGAATTAATACAAATCTTTCCATGAACTTTTTGAAGTAACCTTGTATAGTTCCAGCCTAAGTCCTAAGGCCTAAATACGAAGTAAGCCAATAGTGTAAGTTCAAGTTCAGGTATGAGTTCAAAGGCAAAAAAATACTGATGTCCCAACTCAAAGACAGTCAGAGAAAGAAAGAATTTTTTCTTACTGTGAGAAATGCCCTCACCTGTCCAATACCACAGGATGGATATGGAGACATGAGGTACAGCAAAGTGAGACTTTAATAACAATCTTGCAAGATCATATGTCTAAGTAGGCATGCAAAAAAGGCTGTAGCAAGAAATTTATTCCCTAGTATGAAAGTCCTTCCCCCCGTTCCTCATTGGCTGAGTGCTATGGGATGCACAATCTTCCCATGAGAAACCTAAGATTTATTACTCCTATTTATTACCCCCTTGTAAGTAATTTCTTTGTCTGAGGGCTCAGGACAAGCCTGTGAAAAAGATCCGCTAAAGCCCTGTGAAAGGAGAAACACCAGGGGATGAAAAAAACAATAGGGGCTAGTAACTAATTACCATCTCAAAGAGAACTCTATCTGTTCAGGACAGGACCCTCCCGGGAACAGGCTGGACCAGTCAGACAACTTTCAGGCTGGGCCTGAATCAGTTAAAACACCCTCAAATAAGTCATTTCTGAAAATGAATCACTTTGATTATTTTCTTACACTCAGTCTTTTTGCTCTATTCAAGACTTCAACAGGTTGAATGAGGCTCATCCACACTGGGGAGGGCAATCAACTTTATTCAATCTGCCCATTCAAATGTTAATTTCATCTAAAAATCCCCTCACAGACATACACAGAATGATGTTTTACCAATTATCTGGGCACCCTTTGGCTCAGTTAAGGTGACACATAAAATTGACCATCACAGGGAGCATCACTGTAGTAGTGGAAGTCAATGTCTGAGGACATAGGTTTTTGGATCACACATTCTGGGTTCAAATGCTTGAAAAAATCACATCTCTTCATTACTTACAATGGCACTTCAAAAAGTTCATGGAAGGATTTGTATTATCTTTTAATTCTATTTTTACGTGAACCTTTCAAAGTACCCATGTACTTGCTGTAAAACTTTAGCCAAGTTACCTAACCTATCTAAATCTCAGTTTCCTAGTCTACAAATGGAGCTAATAATACCCAGAGACTTTAGTGAGGATTAAATACTATAATTTTTGGAAAGCACTTAGCTCTGCTTTATCTGCTAGTGACAGTCTGAAAAAATAGTTAAGGGATAAGCAGAGATGAGTAGGAATCTTGCTTTTGCCAATTTTACCTATGACTTTGGACAAGTTACTTAATCCTTCTAAATTTCAATTTCCTCATAATAAAATGCCTCTTTTATAGGTATTATGACTGAAATGAGATAGTTCAATGGAAGTGCTTATACAGTTTCCTGCTTAATCAATGTTGTTATTTTTCATTTTCAGCTATTACGAATAAAGCTGTCGGAGATATTATATAAGTTTTTGTGTAGACATATGTTCTTATTTCTCTAAGGTAAATACTAATGATTGGTTTGCTGGGTCATGTGTTAAATGAATAGTTAATAATTTTAGAAACTGCCAAACTCTTTTCCAAAGTGGTGGTGAAATTTTACATTCCAATCAGCAATATCTGAGCGGTCCAAGGATTCCACATGCTTCACAACACTTGGTATGGTCAGTCTTTTAAATCTTAGTCATGGAAGTAACTATGTAGTAGCAACTATTCAGGGTTTAATCTGCATATATCTGAAGACCAATGATGTGGAGCCTTTTCTCGTGTTTATTTGCCGTTCATATGTCTCCTTTTACCTTTCGTCCACTATTTTTATCATGCCACTTGCCTTCTTTTTACAGAATTTTAAGAATTGGTTACATATTCTGTACGCAAATCCTTTATCAGAAATATGTTATGTAAGTCCTTTCTCCCAGTCTGTAGCTTGCTTTTGTCATCTTGTTAACAGTGTCTTTCAAAGAACAAACGTTTTTAATTTTGATGAATTTCCAAATCATCAATAGTTTTATTTTGTGGTTCATTCTTTTTGTGCCATATCTAAAAACCTTTTCCTCACCAATAGTAATTTAAGAATAAGCTCTTATGTTTAGGTCTACTATCTATTTTTTTGTTAATTTATTTGTATAATATGATAAAAGGATCTAGGTTTATTTTGTTCTATATGTATATTTAATTGATCCAGCAGGATTTGTGGATAGATTGGCTTTTCCTTAGTGAACTTCCCTGACAACTTTGATGAAAATCAATTTACCATATATATGTGGTTCTTTTTGGACTCTCTATTTTGTTCCATTAATCTACAGTACTAACATGACACCATGTATATTAGTTCTCTTTTGCTATAGTTTTGCCTGTTCTAAAATTATCTGTAAGTGAATTAAATAGTATGTGATGGAGTCTGGATGTGTTGTCCCCTCCAAAACTCATGTGGAAATTTGATCTCCAATGTGGCAGTGTTGGAAACTGATTGAGTCATGGGAGTGGATCCCTTATGAATGCATTAATGCTCTCCTTGGGGAGAGTGAGTTCTCGCTCTGTTAGTTCCTGTGAGAGCTTGGTGTTTATAGGACCCTGGCACCTCCTCTCTGTTCTCTCATGCTTCCTCTCTCTACATGTGATCTGCTTGTATCCCCCAGCTGCCTGCTGCTTTTCCACCATGAGTAGAAGCAGCCTGAGGCCCGTGCCAGGTGCAGCTGTCCCAGGATCGTAAGCCAAGTAAACCTCTTTCCTTTATAAATTACCCAGTCTCAGGTATTTCTGTTATAGCAAAACAAAACGGACTAAAACAATATGTATTATGAAGTCTTTTATTCCTGACTTCTTTCACTTGGCATTATGCTTATGAAGGTAATCCAATAGTTGCATCTGTCCGTAGTTTGTTTCCTTAAATCTCTGGGTATGTCACAGATTGTTTTGTAGTTGCATAAATTTTAGTTGTCGTTCTCATTTTCAAATTTTCTCCACAGCAGTTGAAGGGATTGAAAGATAATGGAAAGTGGCAAAACAAGTTTTATAAATCCTAGAAATTGTGCTATAGGAAGTACACTCAGAAATCAAATAATCAATTAATAAAATATTATTGAACCACAGCAAAATCTGGTTTCTATTGAGTTGTATAAATTTATAGTGAATTCTGCCTTCATGGCAGTGTGTGTGTGTAAATTACCCAGTCTCAGGTATTTCTGTTATAGCAACACAAAACAGACTAAAACAATATGTATTATGAAGTCTTTTTTTCCTGACTTCTTTCACTTGGCATTATGCTTATGAAGGTAATCCAATAGTTGCATGTGTCTGTAGTTTGTTTCCTTAAATCTCTGGGTATGTCACAGATTGTTTTGTAGTTGCATAAATTTTAGTTGTCGTTCTCATTTTCAAATTTTCTCCACAGCAGTTGAAGGGATTGAAAGATAATGGAAAGTGGCAAAGCAAGTTTTATAAATCCTAGAAATTGTGCTATAGGAAGTACACTCAGAAATCAAATAATCAAATAATAAAATATTATTGAACCACAGCAAAATCCTGGTTTCTATTGAGTTGTATAAATTTATAGTGAATTCTGCCTTCATGGCAGTGTGTGTGTTTTCAGTGACAGTTTGGCTAAAAAGTGACAGTAAAATATGCAGACCATAAGAATGCAAATAC
>NW_007737951.1:61021-74716 GCF_000696425.1 Galeopterus variegatus | reverse complement strand
ATGCTCAATCCAACGAAGAGAGTATTATATGAGCAAAACTTTTCAGACACGTTATCAGAATTACTTCTAGGAAAGTGGTGCTGATAGAGAAGTTGAAACCAAAGACAAATTCTGTACGGTTCTCAGTGAAGGGAAGCCACTGAGCTATAAATCTCACATTTAGTGGCACACTTCCTACGTGCCGCTGGGGTCAGAACACCTTGGCACACTACATATTTTAAGCTGAGGGAATTTGAGAAAAAGCAGAAACAAGATGGTTTCTCTGACTTTTCTCCTTCCCTCCCCGCTGAAGCAAGTCAAAAGACTCTCGAGTGAGATGTGCCCTCCCTATACCTGGAGTAAAGGAACATTCTTATTTCTGAAGCCAAAGAGACACAGAGAGAAATCTGAATCAATAGGCCTTGCTAAGTTTCCCCCAGTTTATGCATTTAGCTGAAACCCCCTTTTCCCTAACATATTTCTCCATGACTCTCCATTCTTCATCAAACCTCCTATAAAAAGCATCAGGTTTAACCACTTCTTCAGGTTTTCATTTCCTTCTGAACCTTCTCATGCCACATAAAACTTACATTAAACTAATTTGTATGCTTTCCTCTTGTTAATCTGTCTTTTGTTATAGGGACCTCAGGCATAAATTGAGAAAAGTAGAAGAAAATATATTTTTGCAATCCCATACAGTGCCAAGCACTATACTAACCACATTGTATGTATTAATTTATAGGAAAATCACAGCATCCCTAGTATTATTCTGATTAACAAATAAGGAAGCTGAAGCACAGAGATACTTAAAGAAACTTGGCCAAGGTGACAGTTAATATGTGAGGGAGCTCGTGGGCTCTTCACCACTATATATCAGTACTTACCCCTGCCAAGTAGCTTAGTTCGGTTTTAATAGTGTGGAGAGAATAATGAGGATTAGGGTGAAAATTATCTATTTGTTTTAGGAATAACAATTCTAATAAATCTTACTCCACTTTTTTTTTTTTGGCAGCTGGTGGATATGGGGATCCAAACCCTTGACCTTGGTGTTTAAAGATGGCGCTCTAACCAACTGAGCTAACCAGCCAGCCCCTTATTCCACTTTTAATCTAGCATGCTCTCTCTCTATTAAGTTAATTAAAATAGAAATACACCAGCATGTATAACTCAATTGCTTTTCTTTACTATTTTCTTTCCAATATCAGGAGGAAAAAAATACATGTAAATCATTTATAATGTATGTATAATTGGAGAATATAAAGTAAATAAATATTAAACATCATTAAACTCATTTAAGAAAAATTATCTTCAATGTCATCTTGAACTTCATTTTCCTTGGAGAGTTTATTTGTCCAGCAGAGAAACAGGCATTTTGACAAAGAAGAGTGTCCTATTTTCTGTGGAATTTGTCAACTTTAGATGAGAAATTAAATTACCAGTTTTAAAGGAGGCTCAGTTCCCATAATAATATTTTTAGGTATGTTATCACCAAAGAACTTCTCTCAGTGCCGTGGGAATTTCCAGTTTGGAGGAGCTGTTGATTAAAATAATTTAATTTAAAGAGACCTAGTGCTTACAAGTTTTGGTTCTCACTTTTCTGACTTCAAGCATAATTCTCCATATTTCTGCTTTCTCACATAACTTTAATTTGGCTTTTGATTTACAAAAATGAATGACCATCACAAGCTTATTTTCAATATTACTGTGTGATATATTGTGTTAAAAAAAAAGAAGTTAAGAGTGAAATAAGTACAGGTCAATCTTCACACAGTGTTATGAGCTCATGATGGTCATGGAATTTCAGAAGCTGGCTCTTAGCTATGCAGGTAAAGAAAAATATTGTCATTCAACACGGAGATGATAAGGCAAAGGAAAATTGAAATATACTATTCATATTTATAAAATACTTAAAGGCAATTACATAAAGGCAATCCCAATGTCTACTCATGTAGATGATACGTGCATTCTACACCTAATAAAGAAAGTATATAGTGAAATAAAATTACCAAATAATTAAAGGCTTCTTTGTGAACCTGGACTTGGGAGATATGAAAGGGCAATTACCTCAAGCTGATAAAAATGGATGTATGAATCTTCAGTGTGACAAGGAGGACTGCTAAGCAAACTAGAATACTTCCAGTGGTCAGCACTGAAGACAGAATAACAAGTTCTTACGAACAAATGCTCCTTTTATATCGTGCATAGAAGGTGGCGTGACATAGGGCCAAGAGCACAAACTTTAGAGTCAAATTCTGCTATTGCTACGTGATCTTGACTAAAACCTCTTCAAATCTCAATTTCCTCACCTAAAATGGGGCCAATAATACCTTCTTCACTAGTTTTTGAGAATGTAAAATTTAACAACAAAACCAAAAATGCTTAGTCCAGAGTCTATATAATAGTGTTTTTCTCCATTCTTTGCAGAACATTTTTTTCTGACACTGATGTCCCATGAATTCCACTCAGAAGGGTAGGGACCATATCCCCTTATTTTTCTATACTTCTAAATCTTACCAGCAATTAAGTCATAATTCAACATTTACTGTGGAATACTTCATTATTGATTAGCCTCATATATTAAGTACTATTTCTTACTAGGTTTTCTCGTAGAGAGTAACTTTCTCTTGGAGGTCTTAGAACTCTATACTATAACCTTCAATATGATAGTTCAGTTGACTAGATAATGTTCAGCTGTTGCTGATTTTTGAATCTAATGTACAATTTCCTAATCTTTGTGCACATGTCTTGTAAATAAAAGGCAAACATAAGTGATGCATGTAAACTAAATATCAATTAATCTATAAAACAAAGAGAAAAGTTAATGGTATAATTTAGTGCAGTCAAGTGTTAATAAATATTTGCTATCTGATAGATTATGAAATTCAGATATTTACAGCCTGGGATATGAAAATACATTTTCTTTGCTTAATTAAGTGCAATCAACCTTACAAGATTTTTTGAGAACAATTTAGAAAAAGTAGTTGAGTATGTGTTTAAAGCCTGGTCTCTAGAGTTATCTCTGGCTCTGCCACCTAATAGTATATGGCTTTGATAGGTTACAACACCTCCAAGTCTTAGCTTCCACATCAATAAAGTTAAACATCAGACTTATTTTGAGGTTTAAATTCTATCAAATATAATTTACTCAGCAGCTGTCACAGAAATGCTCAATAACTACTCAATTATTTTTTTATTAACTGCAGTAATTTGTTGATGTTAGGACTTTAGCCCTAAAGCATTATACCTACCTACATAAATACATATATATATATATGTTTATAAGTGCACTTATAAAAACACAAAACCCTAAGCAACCACAGCACAAACATGAATACGCTCTCACATAAATCAGCAAGTATGTAATATTTAGTTTGGCACAGCACTAAAACTACAAGACATATCCACACCCCACCTCCTACCCACAAAGGGGGTGCTCAAGAGAATATATGTCAACATAGTTAACAATATGTGTCACCATCCATTAGGATCAATATATAACCCTGTAGCTATTGGCAAGAAAAGCAACATGCAAAAGTCTGCTAATGGCAAAGACATGTCACTCCCTATTATTACTAAAAGAACAAAGTAGAATCTCTCTCTGATAGTAAACTACTCTCCCAGTTTAAATTTAGCACCACACTCCTTTTGACCATGAAGTTTTGCACTCTAACAATTTTTAACCAGATAAAATGATTTTCCATCACGAGCAGTAGGGTAACTGAAAAAGCCAAAAGAAAATCTATGTATTCCCTCTGGTACTTTGTCCTCTTCTAAGAGCCAAGTGGAGCTAAATAAAAACCATGACATGTCAAAAGTGAAAATATGTTATCAACATTTCAAGTTCAAGAATTTAGGTTGTTTTTATAAGAAGGCAAACCAACACATCAAGATAGAATTAACTGCCATATTTTGGAAGAGCTGTTAGACAGATAAATGTTGGTTCAAGGCAATGCTTAGAGACCACTTAAAGACTGTAGCAAAATACATTGGTAATTCCTTCATATTTTAAATAAAGTTTCATGCCCTGAAAGTCAATCGTTAAGGCAAGCTTTTATTTTTGCTTCTCTGGTACTGAATTTCCACACTCTGTGCCAACACATTATTGCCACACTATGTAGAACACAATCTAAAGCAATATATAGACCAAAATTACGAGCTACATTCATATGTGACATTTTAGCAGAGATCCCATTCACCATTACTTACCTCTTTTGCTGCCTTGTTCGTTCAGCTAAAAAGCCCTGCAAGCCTCATTCCTGGATTGAACATATCGGCTGGCTATTCTGCTAGTGTATCCCAACTATCCTGCAAGGCTAGAGAAAATCACACAAAAGCAGAGAGAGGTGCTCCTGCAAAAGCATGGTTTTCAAATGTATCTGGGTCCTTGGTACAACCCAGCAATCCCCTTTGTGTCCTAGTCAGTGTGCTTTCCCATTGACCTTAGAGGGTTTGCCAGACTTTGACCTTAATATCTAAATCTTCTATCCCATCACCTCTCCCCTGACTTACAGAAAATCATTTCATTTTCTATGTCATAGGAAAGAGAAACCATCAAACGAGGCTCCCTTGAATGTCCTACTCCACAGTCTGCATAAACTTCAGTTCTCTTACTTTCTTCCCTCTCGGTAGAGAAAGGCATCACTCCCTAACCAAGTTTAATCTGTACAACCTTCTCCTTCCACATCTTTAGAGATTTCACTCCATTGTACATCATCTCTCCCTCCATGTCTTTAAAATGTCTCTTATTTTTCATAGTATAAATATAATCAGGGATTCTCAACCCAAAACAAAAAAGTTGATCTCTTTCTTGATGCAACACCTCTCTGTGGTTATTGCCCAGTCATTAGCTGCTTGCAAGGGTTATCCGTACTGCGGTGTCTATTTCCATCCATTTATTGCTCAAACCATAGCAATCAGGCTTCTGTCATCACCATTTCTTTCCAACTGCTCTTTGTAAAGACAATAACGACCTCCCTGATGTATTATCTAATGACTTATTTTCAGTCCTTATCTGAATTTTCTCTGTGAAATTTGGGACCTTGAACTTTCGTTGTTCAGCTTTGGTGCTACCTCCCACGCTATTTTCCTTTCCTCCCATCTCTTTCTCACTCTTTGATGTTATCTCTCTTTTCTTCTGTTTATCTTTAAATTGCTATTTCCCATCACCAGTCTGAGGATCTGTGCCATCCCCTCGCCCAGCCTTATTGCTTCACACAAAACTGATGGTGCAAAGTTGTCAACATCCCAGAAGTTTTGCTTGAACTTTAAATAGAATTATCTTTCAGACATATCGTCCTTGGTTACTCAGTGATTTAAGGCCAAACCGAAATCAACATGCTTAACACTGAACCTTTCCACTGCTCCTCCTAAGCATGCTCTTTCTCTAACTTCCCCACACATTGTCTAACCAGTTACTCAAGCCACAGGCTTGTCAGTCAGTCTGGATTTCCTCTTGTCATTTATCGGCCACACCCAATCAATCACAGCTCTTACAGATTTACCTACTAAAGGTCTTCGGTTTATGAATTTCCCATTTATCCCAACTGTCATTGTCATTTCATATTTCCCAGATTTAAAAAGAAGTAAAGGAAAGAAGGAAGGAAGGAAGAAAAGCAAGAAGGAAAGGACAGAGGAAGGGAGAGTGAGAGAGAGAGGGAGAGAAAGAAAGAAAGAGAGCAAGCCAGATATGTCCTTCTAACTCTCTTCCCTAGTCCAGGTCCTTGTCATCTCACATCTGGATTTCTGCAGTAGTCTCGTAAATGACCCCCTCCCGTCCTTATCATTCCTGCCAAAGATATAGTTTCCAAATGCAAATCTGATTATAATACAACCCAGACTAAAATACTTTGATTTGTTACCAATTTAGTTAGGATCGTCCAAACTACTTTATCAACTAGACCCAGTGGTAATGACCCAAGAATCGGAAATGTAATATTTTAGACCAATTGTCACACTGACAGCAACCAGTCTGATAGAGGCTCCGGCATCTTCAACACATGGAATCCAAAGTTATCAGAGTACCACCACCCTAGTGAGCCGGAAGAAAATACTCATAGGAGCGGCACTTATTACTGCTTACCTTCCATTCACTGGAGCTCAGTCATATGACTACACTCTTCTCATCGAGGCTGCAATAGAGTCCATATAATATATAAAATATACCCAAGAAAAAAAAAGAAGAGATTTTGGTTGAGAGCTATCAGTTTTTGCCTTATTTCTCCACAGATTTAAAATATATATATTCTAATTCATTTTCTTAAACATACTTAATCTGTCTACTTCCTGTCACCTAACATCAACTGCTCTATGTTGATCTGAACAACCTACATTTTGCCATAACCAACCTGCTTTCTTCAGCCCTATCATGCTCCATTACATGTTCATAACATCGTCCGTGATGTTCCCTCTGTCTGATTCACTGTTTTCTCTAATTACCTTTATTCCTTTAGATAAATTCTCACCTTCATAACCCAGTTCAGGCCACTCTCCATGTTCATCATTTTGGTCAGTGCTCTGTACAGCACCCTGTACAAAATGATATATAGACTTAGATTCATGTGTCCATCTTTCTCATTGACTGATGAGAAAGTATCCCGATGGAGGGTATTCACTGAGATGATTATAAAGGATAACGTTCCTTTTAATACACTCAAAATTACCCCCATGCTTATTCTAAAACTAATTAAAATAGCCCCATTTTTTCTTAGCCAAGTAGAATTTAATATTGAAGGTAAATTTGCTCTTACTGAGCATTTCAGGTATTGGTTGCTATGGTTTGAATGTCTGTCCCCTTTAAAACTCATGTTGAAACTTAATCCCCAATGTAACAGTATGAAAAAGAGGGTCTTTAAGAGATGATTGGATCACAATGGCTCTGCCCTCACAAATGGATTGATCCACTCATGAGTTAATGGATTAATGGGTAAATCACTTTAATCACATTGATCACTTTATTTAAAACATATGAAAGAGATCATTTTAAATCACACTAAACATAATAAATACAGAACTTGTTTTGTTAAAAATCTATAGTACACATTCAAGTAAAAGCTAAATTTCCAATGCCAATTATATTTAAGACAAAAATTAAACATTTACAGTAATCAGTTTCCTAAAAGTGCTATTTTTAATAACTATAAGAGGAAACTCTTTCTAGTGCTTTTGTTACCATCCAAATATCTATACATTCCTTTATTCACAGAACCAGATGCTTCTGTTACTAAAAATACATATCCAAAGCTTTTATATTCTTTTAATAGATTTAACATTTCAGCTCTTTGGGGAAAGACAAAGAAATCCAAATAAACAACTCAGACCATCTTAAATTACTAGAGGTGGTTGACTTTATGATACACTCTGTGTATTATTCCATTTCTTATGCTTATAACAAAATACATGGAGATGGGCTATTTATAAAGAAAATGAATTTATTGCTTACAGTTTCTGGGCTAGGAAGTCCAAAGTCCAGGGGACACATCTGGTGAGAGCCTAGGTGTTGGCAATAGTGACAGCAAAGTATCACATTGTGAAAATGGTGAAGCAGAGAGAGCAAGAGAGACTAACCTCCTCATTCACTCTCTTTTTAAAGCCCTCCAAACCACGCCCATGACACCAGTTTTCATCCATTCACTATGGCATGGTCCTATAATCTAATCACCTCTTTAATGTCCCACCTTTCAATTACCATAATAGGATTTCCCACCTTCAACAGTTACAGTGGGGATTAAGCCTCAATAAGATTGGGGGGGCATTCAATCTACAGCACCCTGTTTCAACTGAGATGTCAAATTTGATGAACATGTTAATGGAAAAAAATCCAGCCCACACGTCTAGGGTAAGACATACTTTTCTACAAGAGAATTTGTGTAGGTCAAGGATCATCCACTAGGAAGATCACAGCAACCTTCCTATGACCCAGGTCATATGAAACCCTCCATTTCTGATTTGTGCATTCTCTTCCAACCTGATTTGGTTTTGTTTCTTCAGGAATTATATTCAGTACATTGTCTGAACTATGTTCAGACACACAGGAACGTGTCTGGCGAAAGTATGAAGTAGAAGATGAAGCAGGAAGAAATGTAATGAGTTTAGATGTGCAAACTGGAGACCCATTAGACACACTGTGAGGTTTCTTTTGCCATCGCCTTGAGTGCACTCTAAGATTGTCCCGATCAGAATTTCCTGAGAAGGCCCTGAAAAGTTTCATATTTTCTGAGTCCTGGTGGTCAAAAGTAGTCAGATTTAAAAACGGTTGTTTTAGCCAACTGGCTCTTGCTTCTTCAAATGCCTTTGTCTTTAACGGTAAAGCTTTTTCCTCTCTCAAAATTCTTTTTTTTTGTTGTTGTTCTTTAAATGGAAACCATTCTTCTTTGAAGCATTCCTTTTCTTCCAACAAGTAACAGTCTCATAATAGTGAAGCAGTATCATCATCACTTGCAGTAGCAAGCTGCTGCTGTAAAAGTTGCTGCTGAGTTTTAACATTTCTTTGAATTGCTGAATTTCTAACTTGAGGTTTTCAGTTTCTTGTTCACAGTCTTCTCTTCAGATTACATCTTCGTTATTAAAACCTTCTAAGTGTACCTTTGAAACTTGACTATCAAGTTTTTCTGCACGACTTTTCAAAATCGTCCACTGTCTTCTGATGCTGTTTGCAAGCCTCTTTCACAGTTTTACAGGAAAGATCCTACGTACTCTCTCCGCCCAGTTCCCTGGCATCTTCTTCAACATCAGAGACAACAGCTCCTGCTCTGTCATCTGCTCTTTCTCTAGGTTTCCTCTTTTGGGGAGAAAGAAGAGAAATTATCTCCTTTTTCATTTGCTGAAGAACCTTCTTAAGTTCAGTATTTTCCATTAGGATTTATTTCTGGTGATACTCATAATCAATCGAGAATTTTATACATTTCATCTTCATTCCTGCCTTCAGTTACACCCGTCCTCCAGGAGCCTCTGTTTCCATCAGTTCTCCCCATTTCATTTAAAACATCCATAGCTACTTTTTATACTTCTTATTCATAACAACTTGATGTAGTTGTCCCTTTAGTTAATTATATTCACGCTCCTTTCTCTTCATTTCATGATTATATTGAGTAGCCCGATTTGAAAGGTTATTTTGAAATTTTTGTACCTCATCTTTCTCATTTTTCAGTAGCTGATGCAAATGCCTGTTCTTGCATTCTAACTGTCTGTCTCTTCCCTAAAGCCCAATCATTTCACCTCCTAGAATTTTCCAGTTATTCTTTAAATTTTGCAGAGCAGGTCTGTAGACGGTCTCCATCTCTTCCCAGTTTCAGATTCTGTGTTTCCACATTTTCCTGAGATAGGTTATTCCACTGGAGTACCAATAGCTCATTCATAAAATTTAAAACAGCAAGTATATTTAATTCTCTTTGTTTTGTTACTTTGGATTCTTCATATAATGAAGGAAAACCAAAGATAGTCAATTCTTGTTCAAGATATGAAATGCTTTGTTCAATATTCTCTTCTGTGCAGAAGGCACTGAAAAAACTGCACACATTTTTTGATAAAGGTATTGAATAAAATAACACTTGCTGTGAGTATAAACTTGATGGGGCCACCTTTGTTTCTGACGTATATTGAGAGATATTTTTGCCTTCTAAAGACTGACCGGGATCTGTAACAGCCATCCAGTCTCACTTAGCAATCTCCATAGCCAGGATACCCAAGGAGCTAGTTCAGCAGTGAAACATTTAGTCCAGCTGCTGTCACTATTCTATGTAGGCATTTCTGTCATAGCCCCCAGGGAGCAATGGGCAGTCACCGCTCAGTGTCCTAGCCTGTATTCCACAGCCCCAAGGGCCTGATTAGAATTTATTATCAAAAAGACAGAGAATAACAAATGCTGGTGAGGATGTAGAGAAAGGGGAACCCTTCAACATGGTTGGTGGGACTGTAAATTGGTACAGCCTTTGTGGAAAACAGTAGGGAGGTTCCTTAAATAAGTGCAGATAGGACTATCATACAATCCACCAGTCCATTCCTGGGTATATACCCAAAGGAAGGTAAATCATCATGTCGGAGGGATACCTGGACTCCTATGTTCATTGCAGCTCTATTTACAACAGCCAAGTTATGGAACCAACATAAATATCCATCCACAGATGACTGGATAAGGAAAACATGGCATATTTACACAATGGAATACTACTCAGACATAAAAAAAGAATGAAATTCTGCTATTTGCATCAACATCAATGAACTTGGAGAGAATTATGTCAAGTGAAATAAACCAGGCACAGAAACAGAAATACAGCATGTTCTCACTCATAAGTGGGAACTAAGGAAGGAAGGAAGGACAAACAATCACAATACATTGAACTTTCAGAAGGAGAGAATGGAACTGTGGTTACTAGAGGTGGGAAAGGGGAAGCGGGTGGAGGTCAGCTAGAAATTAGTTAATGGACACAAAGAATGATTACATGTTGTAATGATGAATATGCTAATTATCCTGATTTGATCATCAGATCAAATAGTCAACTCTGTACCCCACAAATATGTACAGTCAATTTTTTCAATAAAAATAAAATAAATAAAAATATCCAAAGAAATTTTTAAAATAATTTAAATAATGTTAATTTAAAATAGTTTTTTTCCTTGATTCTATATAAGCCAAAGAAAACTAGGTGGATTTTAAACACCTACCTTTATTAACTTAAAAGATAGTAAAACTAAATAAAAAGAAACAATTTATTGAGTTTGTGAAAACACTTTACTGTAATAATATTTTATTATAATCATAGTAAAGTAGTAGATTCAGAAAATCTGAATTCAATTTCCAATCTTACTATTTGCAAACTGGGAGCTATTGAGAAAGTTAGTTAGCATCCATAATCTTCCATATTCTCATCTATTAAATGGAGATTTATCTCACAGAGTAACAGAATAACACTATGAAGAGTCTTTGTTTAGAAATATATATATCACTAAAAAAAAGTTATCCTTTTGATGACATAATAGGATTTTGTGGTGAATCCTGGTCAAGATTATACCTGAACTTGAGAGGCTGAGTCTGCCAATTTACATATGAACAGGCTCCTTCTCAGTAAGATGAGATCTCCACGTGGGCCTTTATATGTGAATGTGTGTGTGCAGATTTTCATGTAAATATGCATGCACATACATGCACCCTGGCAGGAGGAAGTCTGAAGAGGGAGGGGTTCATTCTGGCAGGAAAGAGTATTTTATTACTGTTATTGTTAATAATTGCTACTGCACAGTGATAATAAAAGTCATCCTGACTTTTATTTGTTTACTAATGTTTTTAATTCTCTAATGACATGTCCCTAAATAGCTTCCTTCCAGGGTGAAAAGATCTCGCTGCCCCGCCATTGGTTACACCATTGTATATATGTATACTTATTCACCAAGAAGCAGTGTTATCAAAACATGTTAAAATACTTTTTTCTTTTTTTTCCTCACACCAGAGTACCATTATAAAAAATATATCTCAATAGCTCTCAGTGAGGCAACTATTTGTGTCTGTAATATACACCTAATATACCTTCTAAAACTGGTCAAGGAATCTGTTGGTTAAGAGCTCATTAAAATGAAAAATAAAACAAAAAATAAAAATGAAACACTTGACAAAGTCATACATTCCTGTTATCTCCCTCCAGCAACACAAGGACACCCCAGCTTCCCTTAATATTATTCTTTCTATCCATAATAATTGTGGAAATAGCTACGTGAGAATGTCTGATTATTTTTCATTTCTTTTCAGAACTATGTTTAATGTCTTCATGACAACAAGTGCTGGTTCTGCTTTCATCATCAGTTTCCTGTTCTGGGCCAAAAGCGTTGCACGCTCATCATCAGAAGCAGTATTTCCTGAGGAGCTGCTAGGTGTGCGTTCAGTGTAAGAAACCAAGGGCTAGGGCTCGGCTTTCCTGCTTGTTTTGCACAGATGCTTCCCTCTCTCTCCTGTGGCGAGGTTAGGCCCCTTGATCTCCATCCCTTCTCAGCAGGATCACCTTTCATCTGCACTGCTTCCCCAGGAGGACAGGGCACTAGGGAGTGGCTGCCTTCTCTGTTACTGATAAATTAATTAACAATCTGGGAAGCTTAAATGGTTTGGAAGGATTCTAAAATCCTCTCACTTGATGACTTCCACTAAGTAGAATACTTTTATCCATTTCACAGGACCTATATTTTTAGATCAATGACCTTTGGGTGTATGATTCATTCTGATTTCATTTTTTCCCAGTGGGTGCATTTTCACATAAGCCTATTTAAAAACAATAAAGCAAGCAATGTTTTAAATGGAATATAATCTATTCTACACCTGTTTCCTTAGACTATTTTGATAGAAGTGAGAGGTTTCTGTGATAAATTGTACTTTTATATACAGTATACAAGTAAAATACTTATATATTTTTATTAATGTATCGTATGAATATTTTAATTTTAAAACTGGTTATTTTAATGTCATTTTCAGCAAAACAGCTATACCTACGAACCAAGATATTTTTAGTTTAAGTGACAGAATATTTTCTAAGCATAATTTATCTGGGCAAGAATTTATTTTGTAGAGTTTTTCCTAGTTTTTTCTTGTCTTCTTATGTAATGAGAAATTCATCCAGATAGAAATAACTCTTTCAGATAAAAATTGCACAACACACTCTGCTCACATGATTTTGTCCATTTTGGTCACCAGAATCTTGATTGTAAAAGTAGCTTCCACTAGATCTTGATATCTCTATGTAACAATAAAAAAGGGTAACATTTCCCTAGAGGCAAGATCAAGACTATAAAAACGATCTCCAGAGTGAACATGACTGCATTTACCATCTAGAAGGATAATTATAAAGTTTACTATAAATATGTTCATTCANTTCCAATCTTACTATTTGCAAACTGGGAGCTATTGAGAAAGTTAGTTAGCATCCATAATCTCCCATATTCTCATCTATTAAATGGAGATTTATCTCACAGAGTAACAGAATAACCCTATGAAGAGTCTTTGTTTAGAAATATATATATCACTAAAAAAAAGTTATCCTTTTAATGACATAATAGGATTTTGTGGTGAATCCTGGTCAAGATTATACCTGAACTCGAGAGGCTGAGTCTGCCAATTTACATATGAACAGGCTCCTTCTCAGTAAGATCAGATCTCCATGTGGGCCTTTATATGTGAATGTGTGTGTGCAGATTTTCATGTAAATATGCATGCACATACACGCACCCTGGCAGGAGGAAGTCAGCAGAGGGAGGGTTCATTCTGGCAGGAAAGAGTATTTTATTACTGTTATTGTTAATAATTGCTACTGCACAGTGATAATAAAAGTCATCCTGACTTTTATTTGTTTACTAATGTTTTTAATTCTCTAATGACATGTCCCTAAATAGCTTCCTTCCAGGGTGAAAAGATCTCGCTTTCCCGCCATTGGTTACACCATTGCGTATATGTATACTTATTCACCAAGAAGCAGTGTTATCAAAAGGTGTTCAAATACTTTTTTCTTTTTTTTCCTCACACCAGAGTACCATTATAAAAAATGTATCTCAATAGCCCTTAGTGGGGCAACTATTGGTGTCTGTAATATACACCTAATATACCTTCTAAAACTGGTCAAGGAATCTGTTGGTTAAGAGCTCATTAAAATGAAAAATAAAACAAAACATACAAATGAAACACTTGGGCCGGCCCAGTGGCGCACTGCTACAGTGCACCGCTTGGGAGCGCGGCAGCACTCCCGC
>NW_007737951.1:57159-57890 GCF_000696425.1 Galeopterus variegatus | reverse complement strand
CATCATGAATGTCCTCCCAAGCAAAGACTTGTGCACGTCCAGAGCTCTTTGCCCCTTTCTGATCAGAGAGAACTGTGAACACCAATGTATTGACCTTCAAAGCAGCTAACTTTACCTAAACAATTGCATTAAGGAAAACTGAAAGGGAGAGGTGGACAAGGGTGGTTGTGAGAGAGGGGAGAAGTACACAAGCTGTTGTTCTAGAGGCTACCATGTTCCAGATGGCTCAAAGCAAGACCATATTCTGTTAATGGCATTCACATGTGTCTGCTTTAGTAACAGCCATACATTAAGTCCTCATTCCCTCTACTTTGGGGCCCTGTTTGGGACTGATATAATAGCTTTCAAACAATAAACAAAAATAACAGAGACCATCAAACCTTCCTCAGAGGACTTAAAGTTTTTCTCATGTCAAAGATATTTAATGGGTCTGTTATCTTGCTTTTCTTAAGGAAGTAGTTTTAGATGCAATTACATCCTCTCACAATTGTGTCCTGAGCAATGTATAGCTATACTTTAAAATATATATGTCTCCATTCTCTGGAGTTTCATTTCTTCTGACCAACTTTATGCCACAGATGGCAGTGAGAATACTGTTAGAACCGGACCTTGGTAAATTATAACACGAATGCACTGCATTTAGTACTGTGTACTCTTCCTGTTCCAAGCTACTTCTTCTTCTGTTTTTTTTTTTTTTCCTTTTTGTCTTTTTTCGTGTCCGGCAACGGATC
>NW_007737951.1:53237-56673 GCF_000696425.1 Galeopterus variegatus | reverse complement strand
CCGGGACCGGCAACGGGATCGCAGCCCTCGGTGTTGCGCCTGCACCTCGCTCAGCCAGTGAACGGGAACCGGTCTGTTTGTGGGATCCGAACCCTTGGTGGGAGCGCCGCCGCGCTCCCAAGCGGCGCACTGTAGCAGTGCGCCACCGGGCCAGCCCCCAAGCTACTTCTTCTAATTAAGCCTTGACATATCCAAAGTACAAATCTCAGGAACACAAACTCAGAAGCTACCAAGGTGGTCTGACAAGCTAATTCCCTAGGCATGGTGGTCACTGGATTTCATTAGACTGGAAGGTCCTTGAGAGTGGAGACCATGTCTTTTTTTTTTTTTTTTAATATCTACATTTGCTGTCCAGTACCTAAAACAGTAATTATCCCAAAGTAAGTAAACAGTAAATACTTGAATGAGTGAAAAAGGAGAGAATTGTATAGTTCATTTTAATGCTGCTTTTACATTCGAGTTTATTAAAATGTTCTAGAGTTTTGAAGACCCTTGACAACACTATTATCAACTGAAAAACCGTAGTCTTGGACCTAGTGGATGAGCAACATACTTTTCTGGTTCTTGCAGAAATTATATGCTTTCATTAATATTAAATATAGACATACGTAATTATTGATGATGAAAGAGAAAGAGAAACATTAATAGTTTGTAATCAAAGCCTCTTTATAACTCTATCTTTAGTGGTGAGTCTGTGCAGGAGATCACCCTATCAGAAGTCTTGTCATTGGATAATTGACCCTTCTGTGGTTCAGATGTAATAACCTTATATTAAACTGCACTTTGGGGGAAAAGTGTTACTGTCCCATTCCACTGTGTGAGGGACCTACCAAACAGAGATAACAGAACTCTAAAGAGAGGATTCCTGTAGAGAACAGAAAGAGTCTGTTGATCACTAAAAATAGCCAAGGATATTTATCAAAAAATAAATTTTGGCCATGTACGTAGTACAAATAATCTCAGAGAAAATGTGTTGGTCTTCATCCTAGGATAATATTAAGTTTCTATGAGTATTTCTGTGCTGGCAAGAGAAGGAAGGAGGAGTGCCAGTTATTTTTATATAGTTGTGCCCACAATAGCAGCAAGTGATTTATCAGATGCAGTATAATGAGAAATTTCACTACCTGAAGTTTTCAGGATTTTTTTCAACTCTTTGAAACAACTGATTTTTGAGAGCATATGGTGAAATATAGGCAATTTTTCAGTATGCACACCACACACTCCCACTCCCACACACACACACACACCCCGGACCAGACACTGGAATTTTTTATTTCCAAAGTAAAACTGTCTTCTGAATTAAACTATTTGATAGTTAACACCAATAAAACCAAAGTTTTGATTATCAAAGTTGCACATCATTTAGCATTTCATACTCAGTGTTTCTCTGATGGTTACACTTAGTCACATGCATTCAGGGTTGTTGCTATGGCCACGTAAACACTGGGAGATGTATTTCTGAGTTAGTTTTTTCCATTGGTAGAATTAAACACATTCTATTTTTTTTCCCACACTTTCTTGTTGTATTTACTTTACAATCAATTACATGCTTCTGTGGAATTTGTTCCGGATTAGGAGTTCAATAAATGACCACAAGAAAACAAAATTGATTTATGTAAAAGGGACTCTTCAGCTGCAGTAATTATGCCTATTTTAATTAAAGAAGTTTACTTTCAACGCTAACTATTCTCAATGATAAAGACTGCACGATTTTCGGGCTGGCCCAGTGGCGCACTCGGTAGAGTGCGGCGCTTGGGAGCACGGCAGCCCTCCCTCCGAGGGTTCGGATCCCATATAGAGACCGGTCCGCTCACTGGTAGAGCGGCGGGCGCGACACCGAGGGTTGCAATCCCGTTTCCGGTCACGAAAAAAGACAAAAAGGGAAAAAAAAAAAAGACTGCCTGATTTTAAAGGAGTAATAATATGCATTTTTAATGTGACATAGTTTCTGCAGAGGTGTCAAGCTATTTTACCTGCCTGTCATCCTGCCGACTGGGCCAACTATTGAGCTAGGGATGGGCCTGAAGTTCAAAGACACCTCAAGCCCATTGTCCAGACTGGGTCACAAACCCTGCTAGGCTCGGTCCCCAGACCCCTCACATGCCAGGCTGGGTCCCCAGACCCCTCACACACCAGGCTGGGTCACCAGACCCCTCACACGCAAGTCTATGAGCGAGGTAACTGGCTAAAAGGTCCTTGCAAGCCACAGGTTCGAGAGCATGGCCATGCGGAGCACTAGACACCAGCCAAGCCGCAGTGCTGTGCATGTGCACCAACTCCACCCCCACACACAACTTATTTACAAAGAATGCACCACACCACCCCCAACCAGACCTAAGGCAAGAGGGCCTGATTAAATTATTCTATTTTCCCAAAAAGAGGAAATACATTTTAGTCTCAGCCATGTCATGGGAAAAAAATAAGGAACAAAATGGAAAAGTTGAGAGTCAAGGCAGAATTTTGTTGCAGGAGTTGACCATTTATGTGAACTAATCGTTGTGAAGTTCACAGACATCAGCAGACCTGTCCACACATAGATACATATGAATATCTGCAAAGGTCATCCTGTACTTACTCATCATGTCAAATTAACAACAGCTCTGGAATTTATGCTGCTGTATCAGTAATTATGTGTAATTTTACCCATAAGGAATCATGCAAAAGATGAAGTCATTAAATTGAAATGTGATTAAGGTCAACACCATTATATGTCAGAAAGCAATAATGCAATTTTAAAACAAAAGCTATTTCAAGATATATGGCAAAATAGGAAGTGGCAAAGGGTCGTGGAAACTGGGTTCCAGTTTGAGATGTGTCAACTTGTCGCATGACTTCAAAGGCTTACATAGCTGTAGTTCCCATATTTACAAAGCAAATGAGTGGGACTGGGGATCTCCTAAGTCTCTTTCCAGCTCTAGCTTTCCAATTCTCATTTTGGAAGCTATAAGAGGGACAGGCAAATTTAATATTTATCACAGATTCTTGGCCCATCGGAGGTTTAGTTCAAGGGGAAGGGGCTTCCTTCCATGAAGAATCATATCATGCTTCTGCAAAAATGATGCTTCAGAAAGGCATTAATATTTTCTTTAATAAAAACTACTTCCCTCACTTTCCCAGTCATGATGCTTGAAAGACCCCTAAAATTCTCTACTTTGGTTTAAAAAAGTAAAGGATGCCATAAAATACAAGTGTTACCTGGGAAAATAAAAATACTAGATCAATGTCTTTTACAATTTTTGACACTTTTATGCTCTTAAAAGTCACTTTGGTGGAGCTGAAGGCAGCCCCTCCATCCTCAAGCAGGCAAGAAACAGAGCACACTCGGGGTCCTAGGTCGGAGCCAAGTGCATCCCCCTCTGGGCATCTCCCACTGCGAAGCAGGCAAGGAGCACACCAAAAACACCACTTCCACATGGGTGGCCCACCGCAGCCACTG